>NC_029793.2:144996450-144999351 GCF_000816755.2 Arachis ipaensis | reverse complement strand
AACCGTTGATTTCAATTAATATATATTATATATATTTTTTATAATTCAGATTAACGGTTAAAACAACTAAAATACTGGTACACTTAAAACTCTTCCTAAAATATATTAGCATTAATTTGGGTTAAGGTTGTGAAAGCAATGATTGTGTCCAAATGCATTGCATGGGCATTGCAAATCTCACGACGTCCTACTACCTACCTCCACTGACATTCCAATTCATTTGGTTATTCCATGCATCGTGTCCATGCCCCTATAAAGATTTCATTTACGAAAAATAATTTAGAATTATAATTTATCCTTCTAATTATTTTTTTATTGTCTACATAAAGAAAGTTTTTATTTATTTTTTTTTTATCTTTTAGTGATATGTGTTTAAGAAAGTATTTTTATTGTTTTAAAATTAAAGGGTATAATGATAATTTTATCATATTTAAAGATTTGATTACTAAAATAATTATATTGTACCAATATTAGAAATCAAGCAAACTAAGAACTCATAAAATGAATAATAGTGTTGACTTGACGACATTCATATATAAAAAAAATGCATCAATTATTAACAAAGGAAGAGAAGACATGTCTCAATGTGATAAGTAAGGACAAAAAAAGTCCAATGATTATCAAAATTCGAATTTATTTAGCTATATTTAAATTAAATTAGATTTGTGGTTAGAATTTGTCAAAAAATTTGATTTGGTTATTTAATTTATTTAGTAGTATTTTTAAAAATTTAAAATTTGAATTAAGTCTAATCTTATCTAATAAGATCAAATTTAATTTAAATTAGTTATCATATTTTTAGAAGATTTTTTTGGTGATTATATTTTTAGAAGTTTAAATTTAAATCAAATTTGATCTAATCTAATATGAACAAACATGATTTAAATTAGTTAAAGTTAGTTTTGGAATTATATATTTTATTTAATTTTAGATTTCATAGTTTTATTCTAGGAAGATTTGGCTCATTTTTTGGTTGATCAGTTAGGGTCTATTTAAGCAAATTTGTAAGACATTTTATAAAGTTTTTTATGAAATAAATTTTATAGTATTTTTATGCTCGTTTTTTTGTGAATTTAAGTGAGGTGAGTAATTTACTTTGCTAGATATATGAAGAAATTCGGAAATTGAAGACTCTAGTTTAAGATAATTTTTAATGTTAGTTCTTTTAATTTCATCTCTTTAATCTACATTGTCAAAGACAGAATATAATTTAAATTAGTTAAAATAAATTTCAGAGTCATATCTTTTATTTAATTTCAAATTTTATGATTTTATTCTAGGAAGATTTGGTCTTCATCACTAAGAATAATATATTAGGAAACTATTTAAATACTTTTATAAGATAATTTGTACAATTTTTTGTGAATAAATTTTATGAGTATTTTATACATGTTTTTCTATATATATTCAAGTGAGGTATGTAACACCCTCACTATCAGAATCTCACGTTTCCGATTGCGCCACTCTGATAGCAAGAAGTATTATGACGATATCATATACTTAATAATAAAATAGGAGCCTTTGACTCGAAACTGTATCGCTGTTTTTTTTTTTTGAAAAAACTAGAAAAATACTTTATCAAGTATATCTGTATTTTCTCTCAGGTTGTAAGGGTGACAGGACACATATTCTCTCTAATGGTGACAGGGCACATAATTCCTCTAATGGTGACAGGGCACGTATTCCTTCTAATGATATTAATGCGCAACACAGAGATAGTGTCCGGATTAGCTACCGGACATGTCAGATTTGGCTATATAACCGACAAATGATATCATTAGTCATATGACAGACATGCATCATATGCATTTGGATGCTTTGTTTGTATTTGAATTTGTTTTGGTTTGCCTAACTGCTTAACTGTCTTTAACTGCTATCTGAGCTACTTGCTGTAACTGCTATTTATACCTGTTTTTTCTTGTCTGTTTTGTGTGTGTTTGTTCTGGTGTGATACTTTTGAGATTGAGTTTTGGTGTTGAATTGATGATAGTGTTGGTTGATTGCGTGATTGGTTTTTTATTGAGGTTTAGTAAAGTATGAAATATCAAGCTGGTTCAGCATAGGCTTAATGAACCTATTTTGGAACAGGTTGGTCATTCATACTGTTAGAAAAATTTTAAGATTCTTTTGTAAGAAAAGTGAGTTTTGGATTTCAGGATACTTAACTGATTTCTTTTAAAAAGGCTTTGAATTTTTTAGTAGTTAAACCGTCGGTTTTTAAGAGATTCACAAGACATCGATAATCACTGAGTTTGAAAATAGATTTCTCTTTAAATATCTTCTTATGACAATTCTGAAACTCTATGGTGAGATCGTGTGGTTAAGTTATCACCCCCTACAGCTTTATCTTTTTAGGAGACGGATGACGAAGCTCACGAAGAGTTTTATTACGTTTTGCTTGTTCGATATTGTTGTTTTAGTTATTATTTATTTATCGCTCGTCATCAATATTATATTTTTTATATTTTGTAAGAGAGATAGGAATTGTATGTTTTGTATGTATACTAAATTCATAGCTACTTATGTATAGAGTGTTATATATATGTATATGTTTGTTGATTTGCAAGATAAGGTATTTTTCCAGTTTTTTCAAAGAAAACAGCGATACGATTTCGAGTCAAAGGCTCCTATTTTATTATTAAGTATATGAAGTCGTCGTAATACTTCTTGTTATTAGAATGACATAGTTGGAAAGCGTGACATTCTGATAGTGAGAGTGTTACAAGATAAGTAATTTGTTTTGCTTATTGTACGAAAAAATTGAAAAATCTAACCTATAGTAACTCTTAGTATTAGTTCCTTTAGTACATATTCTTTAAAAGTCTAGTGAAAAAAATTCATTCCATAACTTAAGTTATTAAAAATAAATTTTTTAAAAATCTAATAAAAAAAATTATCTAA
>NC_029793.2:144979200-144996438 GCF_000816755.2 Arachis ipaensis | reverse complement strand
ATATATTATGGGTACATTAAAATTAGTTATCAAAATCAGTTATCAGTATAAAAATATATATTAGAATATAAATACACATTGAAAATAAATTAAACTATATATATATACACACAAATACATTGGTGACTATTTTTAGTGGTTGATTCTAATGTACAAATAATATTTTTCAATAAAAGAAAATGGAAGAGTGTGCTATAACAAATAACATCTATTGTGTGAAGTGAATCACATAGATATATCTGCATGGTAACAAAGGTGATATGAATGAGGTGAGACTATGAAATTAGAAGGGTTAAGTATTTTTTTATTCATATTTTGGGTCAAAATTAAAATCGTTTTCAACCTTTCTTTCTTATTAAAATCATCCTTAACGTTACAAAATATTATAAATTCATCTTTTTGTCCATGAACAACATTTTTCAAACCATTTTACCCTTAAACAAAAAAAAAAAAAAACCTTTTCCTCACTACTAACCCTTTGTATCATCATCACCATCGCTATACATCTCCCTCTCTCTCACCACCAACCCCACCCCCACTATCCTTTTTTTTTTGTCGTGGATTAAGGTTGACACAAGCCCAACCCGAAGAAGCTGTCCGAGATGCACCCGACCCGAATGACGCGTTCTCTCTCACTGTGATGCCGTTTGAAGCTCTAGCATTAGTCACTGCTCTCTACTCTTTTATTTTGCTACTTGAATCTCCATCATTTTTTGTCTTTACAACTTCCACCCCTTTCGCAAAAGGCAATGATGCTGTGTCATAGAACCTTCTTTGCCCGATTTCGACGGATCAAGTTGGATCTCTCTCAGCCAAAGTTTTGAAAACCGGACCGGTCATTAAACTGCTCTAGTTATTGGTTCACTGGTCTAACCGGTCTAACTGGTAGTTCAACCGAAAAAACCGTTTTAGAATAGAATAATAAATAAATTATAAATAAACATCCTAAAATATAATTATAGTCTAATATAAATTTTAAAATATCTTCGAAATTTAAAACACTACATAAAATATCATCAACCAAATACATATGATCTTATCAAAATCCAAACTCAAAAGTTAAATAGTAAAAAAATATATCTAAACACATAACATAATGTGAAGAGACAACACAATGGTCTGTTCAAGCTTGCATAACTTCCTGAAAAGTAGTACCTTTTCATGGATCTAAACACATACACAAACACAAATAATTATTAATTCAATTTAACAACACTACCCAATTATTTTCTATAACTTAGTCCATATTTTTCAGTTGTTTTGAGAACAACCCTTTTTGTGTAACCTCCAATTATCACGTAAAAGAATCTTTGCCCATATGATATATAAAAGTTCAAGAGTTCCAAATCAACAACAATAAATACCTTAACATTCCCACATATCCAAATCAAAATAACAAGACACAACCCAAAGATTTAGTTGGTAAGAACACAGTCACAAAATGAAGATGTTGAAATTCAAGTTTCTTCAGACTCTTCAGTTGATTTTCTGTGCCAAACACACCATAGCAGAAACAACATAGAACAATCCAAAAAAATATACATAGTCCACATGGAGAAGTCCACCATGCCAGCAACTTTCAATGATCACCACAATTGGTTTGAATCATCATTGCAATCAGTATCAGAATCAGCAGAGATGTTATACACCTACAAGCATGTAGTCCATGGCTTCTCAACAAGGCTAACTAACTAAGAAGCCGAGGTGCTCTCGAAGCAACCAGGAATCCTTTCGCTCATGCTGGCAAGATTGAAAATTATCACGTCTGAGCAATTGCTAGCAAGATTTTCACCAATAAAATTTCAAAATCAGCAACAAATAATCAACAAAAACCCAATCAAAAACCATAATTGAAATCAACAAGGCAACACTGCACTAACAGCAGCTCTTAAAGGATACACACAATCAAAAACACCATTATCAATAGCACAACAGACTGAACAGAGCCAGGAATCAAGAATAATCAGCAACAAAATTAAAAAACAGCAACAAATAATCACCCTAAATATGAAATGAATAAATCTATCAAAAAAAAATTCAAACACAGCATACTCATAAATTAAAAAATAGCAGCAGAGTAACAAATCCATTTTAACCAATAATTTCAACAACACAAAATCAATGATTATATTTCCATTCACATTCAGAAATCAGTCTCACTAAACAGAGCATGAAAGGAAGAACTGAAAAACCCTATAAGCAGTGACACTAACCTTTGACGGAGAGCAGGACGACGAAGAGACAACGGCGAGCGGCGAAACGAACCACAGACGACTAACCACACGACGGCGAGCAGCTTGAATCCTCAAACAGAGAAGCCACGGGAGATGGGGACGACGTGCCGAGCTAGAAGAGGATGAGTTCGGTACAGGGGGAAGGAGGAAGGAGTGGAGGCGCCGACAACTACGGACGGCGCGGCAGAACCATTGAAGAAGCTAGGGTTTTGAACGTGCTATTCTGAGTGAGTGAGGTGAATCGCGAAGGAGGGGTGTTGGGGGAAGGGTAGGTGGGTAACGCGTTGGGAGGGTTTCTTTTTTTTTTAAGCAAAACCCAAAACGACGCTGTTTATAAAGAACCGGTCGGTTTCCGATCCGGTTCAACCGTTCGATTTTCGACCGATTCAACGGTTTTCAGACGATTTTCAATTTGACGGTTTTAGACACCAAACCGGACCATTTTCGTCGCCAGTTCTCGGTTGGACCAGTTGAACCGGCCAGTCCAGTCCGGTTTTCAGAACCTTGCTCTCAGCAGAACCAGATCGATCATCCACGGGAGACAGCAACTTTGACAACATCATCAATGGCAGAAGTCAGTTAATTTTTTTTTGCCACTAGATCCTCCTCGACCCGCATTTCCTCATTTGATTCGAAATTGCTCGTTCATCTTTGATTGCCATCTTCCTTCTCAAGTATGTGATGTGCTACTCATTCCTGATAACTTTGAGAAAAACAAATAAATGAGAGTAGAAAAACAAAAGATTAATTTACAGATATTAGTGGGGTTTTACTTCTAGCAATTGAGAACATCAGGAGCTAAGAGATCGATCTAGAAGGTTGAAAATAATGTGGATGTGGCCTTGACAGTGGCGATCGTAGACAGTGGTGTAGTGGAGGAGAGAAGGGTCATGGTGGGCGGTGAGAATGGTCACCGTGGTGAACGGCAGTGAAGAGGCCATGCTCGTGGTTGTCTTCTCTGCAATATGAGAGAGAAAGAGAAAGGGTGTGTGTAGCGATTATGATGGTGATGCAGGGGTTAGTGGTGAGGGTTTTTTTTTTTAAATTTTTGTTTAAGGGCAAAATGGTCCGAAAAATATTATTCATGAATAAAAGGATGATTTTACAAGGTTTTGTAATGTTGAGAATGATTTTAATAAAAAAAAGATGGGAGACAATTTTGATTTTGACCCAAAACTTAAAAACGAAAAAAGTACTTAACCCAAATTAAAATGATATGAATGGTTAATATGGTAAAATTATTTGGGAGAGAATTAAAACAAGATAAACACAACTTTTAGAATGCTCAATAATATATAAGTAGAAATTTATTTATGTTTTGTCATGTAATTTTAATTTATTTATTTGAGGGTCTATTATTATGTCTTAATTGTTACTTTTTTAAAATATTTTAGTATGATGTATATTTTATTTAATTTGTGTTTATTTTTAATAATATTATTAAAAGAGATAATTCGCAAATTGAATTCTCTCTCCCCGACTTTATATCTATAACAACTGTTTAAAAAATAATTCAAATTAGGAGGTCACTTACATAAAGACACAAAAAATGTCTTTTTTTAAAGACATTCATACGTGGCATAATATGATTGGACATTTTTATTAAACCGGTTAATAAGCTATTTTTTAATAATTCAAAATAAAATCGGTTTATTAGAGAAAAATAATAAACCTAATTATCCGTATTATAATTATTAGATTCGGTTTATTCGATCAATTTACACAATATAAACTGAATTATATTTGAATTTTTTATAAAAAGACAAATATATCCTTAATTTTTTATTTTACAAATATTTAAATCTTTAATAATTTAAAAATACAATTAAATCCCTATTAAAAAAAATTCTAACCCTAACCCCTTATCCTGCCCAAGCCCAAATTCAAGCCTAAAGGTGAAATGGTGAAATAATTTGCAACCCCCTGAGATTCTCCCAAACTCACTCGATCATGCTCAAACCTGGAAAGAAGGGATGTTCTCGGTAATACAATTCATCAATTCCCAGATTCAAAGTCGCAATCTTTGGAGAATTTACAGGAACTTACAGCAGGTAAAGTGGCTGCTAATCTTGAAAGCCCCAGGTCTGTGATGACTGCATTTTTTGTAGCTTATGCATATTAAAAGTTACTTTTATTTTGATTTACCAAACATAGCTAATACAAATCTTGAAAAGTTGAATTTTTATCAAATGGGGCCATAACTGACTCATCTAGACATCTACTGGACAAGACTTGGTTGTTATAGTTTATTCATAGATTTTCTTTTTCCTGTGTTGTTTTTTTCCCTATATTTGAAGGCTTTTGAGTGTGGTTTATTATGATCTTTGCTTCATGCTTTCTTTAATTATTTACTTTTTTATGCTTCAACTGCGTTTTGAATAAGTGGTCCCTGAGTAAAATCTTTTGGACAGCCTTGTACTCCCTACAAAGTTAAAATTTGGAGTCCGCACTGCGGAACATTCCCTAACTTATACAGAGATTTCGTGCAGGAAGAGGCGAAACACCAAGAACCAAAGGACAAAGTGGCAGCGATGGCGATGGTGAGGAGGCAAAGGATGTTGGAATGCGAAAAGGAAAACATGGAGAAGAAGCCCTTCATGGACATACAAACTGAGACCAAGAGATTCAGGCAAACAACACTTGATTTGATTTTCATTTTTAGCATTCAGCAACAATCGTTACAAATCAGTAACAAGTAATCCCTAATCACACTAAACGTGAAATCAATAAAGCTAAACAAAAATTTCAGTAATGATTTGATTTCTATTTTTAGCAGCAGCAAGAAAATTTCAACAAAAGCTTCAGGAATTAAAAAAAGAGCAACAGCACAAAATCAATTATTTGATTTTCCATTAACCCAGTCACAGTTTCACATTAAAAAATCAACAACAGGGCATAAAAGGAAGAGAAGAACCGAAGTAAAGGCAGTGCCGCTAACCTTCGACGACGACATGGACAGTGCCCGGCGAGACGACAGCGAGTGGCGACATAGCGGCGAGCTGCTCCAAGTTCGAGAGAATCCAGGGAGGACGGGGACAGGGGGAAGGAGGACGCCGAACTACGAGAGAGGAAGCAGAGGCGCCGACAGCACGGACGGCGGCGGCACCGCGGCAGAACGGTTGCAGGGAGAACTTAGGGTTTTGGTAGGGTGAATTTGGAAGGTGCTATGGGTTCATACTTCAGGTGATAGTGATATATGATTCACGTATTGGGGAAATGGGTGGGTGCTAGGGGAAATGGGTGGGTGTTACTTGTTAGGGGGAAGGGGTGGGTTTGGAAAGTGGATCAGACCATTTTTTAAGTCGGTTTTTGATTGAACCGGTTAGACCGGTCGGTCTGACCGGATTTTAGAATATTAAAATTGGTTTTATTTTGGTTAATTAAAAAATTTTAAAAAAATTGGTTCACTAAAAACGTCCAATAATATGACGACACGTAGGCGTCTTTATAAAAAGACATTTTCTACAACTTTATGGGAGCATCCCCCTTCAAATTATTGTTTATTTTCTGTAATTATTCTCATTAAAATCACTTACAGAAGTTAAATTGGCGGCGATGCAACACGACAGTTGCAAGATGATATTCTTCCAATCTTAATTGTTTTTCAGGCCAATTTTTTTTATATTGATTTAACATTGGTGAATCACTCAAATATTAGATAATTTAGTTTTAATAAATTTATGGAGATGTTTGTGACATAAATAATTTTGAGAGCGTATTGTAGGAGTAGAAAAATTCTTTTTATTCATAAAAGTACAATTCACATGGAGCGTATTATAAAAAAAAAAATTATTCGTAAAAAGTACAATTTACAGAAGTATATTGTCAATCCGATAAACAGTTTTTTATTCAATATGTTCGTGTTTCACGCCATTTTATAATATCAAAATAGAAAAGTATTAGGTATTAAGAGTGAATATGTCAAATTTTGACAACTCAATTAATAATTAATAATTTTAAATTATTTTAATAAATTTGAATTTTGAAAAATGACATTAATAAAAAATTTGAATAATAAAGATTGTGTTGAGTAATTGTCCACAAAATTATTGTGATCAGCGTCCGTTTAGACATATTCTTTCTCGCCAATAGCGTCACTTCGCTGCCGCTGTAGCGCGCTCCCATCACAGTTGCACAACCATCATGTCACTGGCTCCTTGGTGTGCAGCCGTTTGACTCCGGCAAAAGTTTTTATCGTATGAGTTGCGATGCGCTGGCGTTCCAGCCGCAATAATCGCTGCGTTGCCGTTTCGTGACGGTGAAACCTGTTATCGCAAAAACTCGTGCGTGTTCCATCACCCGACTGCCATCAAACGCGTATCCCTCGATGTCGTCCCGAAACCGCGAACAAAAATCCTGCATCCTCCGACGACTTCGTCGATGGAACGTATATTTAGAGAAGAAGGAATGAATGCATCATTTATTAGAGGTATCTTTTTATGCATGTGTCTTTAAGAAGTGTCTTTTTATACATGTGCCTCCTAATGGAGATATCTTTTGTGAATGTGTCTTCGGGAAGGAACAGCTGTGGGAGTTGGAGATGAGGCTGGACTTAAACGGTAAAAGATAGGATTTATTATGTTTACTAATGGTAACCAAGAATGAATTATGTTTGCCATGGATGATTCGACATGTTATTTTTTTTAAAATGACTTCTGAAATCCAACCCAATAGAAATTAGCAGGAGTTGTCAAAATTCCTCTTATTTGAAAAAAAAAAATTTCATTTGAAACGTGGATTAAGATTTCAAAAAAATTACATGATGATAACAAAAAACATCTATTATAGTTAAAATATAATAAAGTAAATACAATAATAGAACAAAATAAAATGTTAACTAATTGTTAGTAAAAATTAATTTTATAGTAAAATTAGTGTAAAAAGATGAAAATTGTTCATATCAAATTTCTGAATTTGCCTGTTAAATATTTTATCCCAAACTGTTGAATAGGCTAAGCTAGAATATGAAGTGCACACAATCCTACTTTTTCCCTTTACATTAACTCCCTACTATATACGCCACACAATTGAGATTTTCAGAATCTCTTAATTCAGAAGTAATTTTAATGCTAACTCTAAAGGCGTCCTACCTTTTGCCAACTGTGTGTTATCAAATGGAAGGATATCTATGCAAAAACACCTATAAATTAAAGCCCTCACCCTCATTTATAATTATCTTATTACATACATTGCCAAATACACTTAATTAGTCATATATCATTTTTTTTTCTTCTCTAGTAAGCTAGATCATTCTCTTGACCATGTCTACTGCTAGGAAAAGCCGTGGTCGCCAAAAGATTGAGATGAAAAAGATGAGCAATGAGAGCAACCTCCAAGTCACATTTTCCAAGCGCCGTGGTGGATTGTTTAACAAAGCTAGTGAACTTTGCACTCTCTGTGGTGCTGAAGTGGCAATCATCGTGTTTTCCCCAGGACAGAAGGTCTTCTCCTTTGGCCACCCAAGCGTTCAAACAATCATAGATCGTTACCTCATGCATGCGTCGATGCATAACTCATCAGGCACCATGCAGTTCATCGAGGCCCAGCGAAGTGCTAGTGTGTGTGAGCTGAACGAGCAGCTCACACGAATTAGCAACCAGCTGGACGTCGAAAAAAAACGTAGCAACGAACTGAGCCGCCTTCAAAAAACTGTCATGACACAGTTTTGGTGGGCTTTGTCCATTGAAAATATGGACAAGACCCAACTTAACCAACTGAAGGCGGCTTTAGAAAAACTCAAGAAGAGTGTTATGTACTATGCTGAAAAGCTCCATATTCAAGGCATTGTTGCTAACCCTCCTCAGCCACTCCTTGGTTTGCCATCTTCAAGTGATGTGGTGCATCATCACCAACCTCCTTTCCCACCACCAACAACTCATCATGTGCCTCAACTTTTCGCTTCCCATATTCGTCAACCTCTGATGCTTAACGGCGAGAACCGTTTGATGCATAATCCCATGTTTGCTGATTGGAGCATGTTGCACCAACATGGTTTTAACATCAACACTGGTATGGGAGGGTTTGGAAATATGGGTGGATTGTTTTGAATTTCTATTATTCATAAAAATAAATATTATAAGTACTACTTTTACTTATATTTTTTTTGTATACCTTCTTTTTTTGTATTAAAAGTGATTAGTATAAAACTTATCCTTTATAATATGAATAGAAGATATACAAAAAAGATATATACAAAAAAGTGATACAAATATCATTTCTTTGTTCTAGTTTATGTTAATTTTTTTAGCTTATGTAGAAAATAAGTCTAATTAGTTTCATGTTTGTTACATGAATATAGGACCTATTATTAGGGTTTATGATTCATCTCATCTTAGCAAGCTAGCTAGCTAATTGGTCTTGAACCATATATCTTCATGTATTGTTGATTGTGGCTATCATTTCTATTTTAATTTTCAGTTGCGATATTGTTGCTCTATATGTATATTATTCTTGTTCTGGTTAAAAACTTAAAATAAAGGTCATCTTTTATTAATGTTTTCCATATCCTTTAAATTTGCAATAAGTTTTAAGTCCATCAAAAGTCCTCAATATGATGAGAGAATTGGAAAATAAGAGTTTTGTGGAATTGATGAAATATTTAAAATTTTTTAGTTTCAAATGATAAAACTCATAAATAAATTTAAATTACCAAATTACCATTAAAAAGTAACCCTTCAATTGGGGAAATAAGATAAATTAGATAAAATCATATTATAACCCCTCAATTTGACAGACTTAAAAAGTTTTTTTTTTTTTTTAAATTACTATACACAATACTCGCACACAGTATATTAAAAGCACTTTTTCAACCGCTAAAGATCGGAGTTGGTGTGATTTTTTAGGAGGCAAACATATTTTATCACTAACCAATTCAGTTTCAATACCTTTTTTATGGGGGCTACATATCATATGGGCTTCAACTGGGGAATAGAGAAGGGCGGGGGATCAGTGGCGGAGTAGGAAGGGGTGCGAGTGAATGAAGTTGGATTGATTTAATGGTTAATTTATTAGTTTGTTTAAGCGAGCATTGAAAATTTAAACTCTTTTTAAATAGAATTCTAATTTGCAATAGATTAATTTTTATCTTACCGCTGAACTAAGGAATACCTTAAAAAAAAAAAAAAAACTAATGTGAGTCCTGACCTTCCAGTATTTTCAAACTTGATTATATATTATATGATATCTTAGTATTTGACAATGTATATTACATCATNNNTATGCGAAAAAACTTTGATATAAAAGAGTTTTTTAAAATTAATTCAGTTATGAATGATATTAAAATATGAAATTCTTATTTTTTTGGTAAAACTTTCGATTTTAATATGATACTTGAAAGTTTTTAATTAAAAATAATAAAAAGCCAATATCACTAAATATATAACACAATATTTAAGTTATACAGTTTTATATTTTTGATCCTTCATAAGGTTTTTGGATTTGCCACTAAATCCAATGAAATATATAGCACTAAAAACTTGATTAAAGAATCATACCAAAAAAAGGACAACCACAAGTCCTAAATTAAATTAATCAATTTTTATCGACCACATATATATATATATATATAATTTAATAAATATTAAACTACTCTTCCATCTTAATCTATGACAACAATAAAAAAATCTCGTGACCTACAAATTTAACCTAATAGAATATATAAATTTAGTTATAATTTTAATATTTATTATCTTATCTTATCTTATCTTTATCTTATATGTATTTGTTCTTATCTTATCTTTATTTGTTTTTATCTTTCATAAGCCAATGCTCTATAGATATTTAGTTTTACCTTCATAATTTATAATTTAATTCATTTGAATCAATCAATATACAATAAAAGTTCTTTTCTTTTCTTTTCTTATTCTTTCATAGTTTTATCATGGTATCAGAGTATTGGTATCCTTCTTGAAGATGTGACATAAGCTATCATCTTTCCGGTGAGACATTACCCTGCTTCTTTTTCAACCTCCTCCCACAATGAATAATTCAATCAATCAACAATCAATAAAAATTTCTTCATCTTTTCTTTTCTTTTCCTATTCTTTTTTTTTCCTATTCTTTTCTTTTCTTTTCTTTTCATCCTTTAGCTTGAACTTTTTGTCGAACCAAGTGACAATCAACTTCTAGATGTTTGGTTCGTTCATGAAAAACTGGACTAGCAGTAATATGAAGATCATTCTTATTATCACAATATAAAACTGGTGGGTGGATAGGAGAGATACGTAAAAATTGTAACATATTTAGTATCCATTGAAGTTCACAAGATGTGTTGGTAAGCGCACGATATTCTATTTCAGTAGATGAGCGGGCAACGGTGGTTTATTTCTTGGTCTTCCAAGAGACTAGAAAACTGTTTAAGAAGAAACAATAGCCTTTTAAAGATCGCTGAGTGTCAGGACATCCGGCTCAATCAGAGTCACTGAAGCCGAGAAGCTAAATTTCTGATTCTCTTAAAAAAAAGGCCTTTGCCAGGGTTACTTTTCAGATATCGTAACACATGCTTAACAACTTGAAGATGAGATTCAGTAGGGGATGCTATCAATTGATTTAATTGTTGAGTGGCATACATGATGTCTGATCGAGTAATTGTGAGAGAGATAAGACGCCTAACCAAACAGCGATATACAAAAGGGTCAGATAGCAGGGGATTTTTGTCTTGATATAGTCTTGTGGTACTATCCATTGGAACAGAGGCATGTTTAGCACCTAACAAACTAGAATCCTCCAAAAGATCAAGACAATATTTTCTCTGAGATAAACAAATTTTCTTCGTTGATTGAGTAACCTCAATACCCAAAAAATATTTTAATGGATCCAAGTCTTTAATTCGAAAGTGTTGATGCAAAATAGATTTAATGGCAGCAAATTCAGAAATGGAATTACCAGTGAGAATAATATCGTCAACATAGACTAGAAGGATAGAAATTTGAGTACCAGTAAATTTAACAAATAGAATATAATCAAATAAGGTCTGTTGATATCCATGAGATAGCAAAAGATGAGAAAATTTGTCATACCACATACGACTAAATTGTCGTAAACCATATAGTGACTTTAGCAGCTTGCAGCATTGATTCGGTCGAGGAGATGTAAATCCGGGTGGCAGAGTCATATAAACATGCTCACAAAGATCCCCATATAAGAAAGCGTTATTGACATCCAACTGATATATGCGCCAATGCTTCATAAAGGCCAATGCCAAAACTAATCTGATGGTGGCAAGCTTGACAATAGGAGAAAATGTTTCCAAGAAATCAACACCTTCAGTCTGAGTGAACTCTTTAGCCACAAGGCGTGCTTTATATCAATCAACTGAACCATCATGCCTGCATTTGACGCGATAGACCCATTTACAGCCAACCGGCTTAACGCCTGCAGGGCAATCAACTAGACGCCAAGTTTTGTTTAACTCAAGAGCATCCAACTCATCTTTCATAGCACTACGCCAATTAGAGTCTTGATTGGCATCCTTAAAAGACTTTGACTCAACATTAGAATGTAGAGATAAAAGAAACTTATGATGAGAAGATGAAAGAGAAGAAAAAGACATAACTGAAGATAGAGGATAATGACACTTTCATGGCACTTTCTTCTAATAAAAAAACTCGTCATTCAAACCAACTTGGACTTTTGTCAAGTTCAACTACTCATTATCTTTGTTCTTTCCGTACTTTTTCTATTGTTAACAATTTTTCAAATCAAGATTCATTCTTGAATACTTGGATCATTGATTTTGGTGCCACAGATCACATTGTATCAAATTTATCTTGGTTCATTTCTTATACACAAATTTCTCCTATTATTGTTCATTTACCAAATGATTCTCAAATGACTGTTTCTTATAAAGGTATTGTTCAATTTTCACGATCGTTAGTTTTTTATGATGTTCTTTATTTATCTCATTTCAACTTTAATATTATCTCCATCTCAAAAATTACTTCAGCACTCGAATGTGAACTCACTTTTTCATATTCTTCTTGCACTCTACAAAGCAATAATTTGGGGACGATTGATTTGGGTAGAATGAGAGAGGGATTATATCTCCTTGAACTCAATTTCGGTAAAAATCTATCCACTACACAATCCATAAATTCTATCCAATCCCAACCCATTACACCTTCAAATATATGTCATTTTCGTTTAGGACACCTTTCTGGACAAAAACTTAATCATTTACATAAACATTTTCCTTTTATCTCTATGCATCATGATGAGGTTTGTGATAGGTGTCATCTTTCTAAACAAAAGAAACTTTCTTTTTCTCAAAGTTTTAACAAAGTCAATGTAAATTTTGATTTATTACATTTTGATATTTGGGGTCCGTTTCGACAAAATTCTATTCATAATCATAAATATTTTTTTACTATTGTTGATGATTTTAGCCGTTTTACATGGGTTATTTTATTAAAATCAAAAGGAGAAGTACAAAATCATGTTACAAATTTTATTACTTTAGTTGAAATACAATTCAACCCTAAAGTTAAAGCTATTCGTTCCGATAATGGACCATAATTCATTTTACATGACTTTTATGCTTCAAAGGGCATTATTCATCAACGTAATTGTGTTGAAGCTCCTCAACAAAATGAAAGGGTAGAACGCAAGTATCAACATATTTTAAATATAGCTCGTGCTCTTATATTTCAATCTAATTTACCATCATCTTTTTGGTCTTATGCTATTAAACATGCTATTTATTTACTTAACAGAGTTCCATCATCCGCAATTAATTTTAAAACACCATTTGAAATTTTATTTAATCATCCACCAAATTACCACGACCTTAAAATTTTTGGATGCTTATGTTTTGTTTCTACCCTAATGGCAAATAGATCAAAATTTGATCCAAGAGCTAAAAAGGTTGTGTTTATTAGTTTTCAACATGGTTTTTAAAGGATATATTGTTTATGTTTTAGAAGATAAAAGAATTGAGATTTCTAGGAATGTGATTTTTTATGAAATGATCTTGCCCTTAGTCACAAAAAATGTCTAATTTCATACACTCAACCCAGTGACGGACCCAAAAAATTTATATTGGAGGGGCAAAAATAATATACATTATTATCAAAAGATATATGAATTCAAATTTAAAAAAATAAAAATGCACATTAATTATTCGAATAAAAAAACAAAAATTACATATAATAAAATAGAACGAAAAATATTTTTAAAATATTTATTATTATTATTTTTAAAAATAAAAAATATATATTCTAAATTAGTAAATTGATCAATTAACTTTAGAAATTTATATGCAACATAGTTACATATAATAAAATAGAACAAAAGATAAACAAATAAATAATAAGGATCACTAAATTAAGAATAAAATGAAACATATAAATTCATGAAGAGAATAAAAAATTAGATTAATACTTAAATTATAATTGTTTGAATTAAAACTTGTAATTGAAAATATCAAAAAGAAAAACAATGAAATTGAAAGATACATAGAGTCATAGAGAGTAATATAAAAATAATAGAAAATTTAAAATTTACCTTTTGATGAAGAGAAAATGACCACTAGAAAAGGAACAGAAAAAGAAAGTTAAAAATAATTAAGAAGATGGTTTAAGAGAATAAAATAGTGGTGATGGTTGAAATTTGAGAATGGGAGAAGACTAAATTTGATTAGGTTAACTAATAATTAAAAAAATAAAAAAATAAAATAGGCTTGAGACTTTAAATAATTGGACTAAGTTTATTTGTAGTGAAGCCATTTAAAATTTAAAATGGAGGCATATATATAATATGTATATTTAAAAAAAAAAAAAAACTGAAATAAGAGGGGGGGCAAGTGCCCCCACATAATTCTACGTAGGTTAGTCCCTGACTCAACCCAACATTGCCAAACACGCCTTCTCAAAAATAAGATTCAGTTAGTCTTCCAGTTGGACCCTCACCCATATCCACTGACCCACTTCCATCAAATTCTTTCTCTTCTTCAACAACCCCTCTTTTTTTTATCGCGCTCTAGGCGCTCTCTTTCTAACCGCGCTCAACGCGCACTCTTTTATTGCACTCTATGCGCCCTCTGAAGACTACTCTTATTGCGCCATACGCACCCTCTGAAGATCTTATTGCGCTCTACGCGATTTTTTTTTGAAGATCGCTACTTGCTCTCTCTCCCTCAAGCACATCATCTTTTTTTATATAATTTTTTTTGCCGTTGGCAGCTCTAGCTCTGCCGCACGCATCTCCCTCTGCGTCACCACATCAAACGTGTCTTCTTCAACAATTTCATCGGAATTTATTCAAGCTGTGGATTATTGACATCTTCCATCCACTAGCTTGCGGGGGCATATTAAACTACACTTCCACCTTAGTCCATGACAACAATAAAGAAGTCTCGTGACTTACAAATTCAGCCCAACAAAATACATAAATTCAGTTACAATTTTAGACTTTATTATTTTATTTTATCTTATATTTATCTTGTATTTATTTATTCTTATCTTATCTTTATTTGTTTTTATCTTTCATAGACCAATGCTCTATATATATTTAATTTTACCTTCATAATTTATAATTCAATTCAATCAATCAACATACAATAAAAGTTCTTCATCTTTTCTTTTCTTATTCTTTCATAGTTTATCAATAAAACTAAAAATATTCAAAATATAAATCAATAAGAATTGGATTAATAGTCAAATTAGTGTCTAAAAGATAATTAATTCTTCAAATTTATTTTTGAAAAATTTTGTCAATCAAATTGGCATTCAAAAATTATAAATTAATTATTTTTGTCTTTCAGTCACTTATCAATTAATAGTTTTCGACAACAATTGATAATATGTAATGTTAACTCACATCATACATGACACATAACATGTCCAATTAAACGCTGGATAAATATATTTATAGAAATTTATCAATTTAGTGTTGTTAGATTATATTAAGATTATGCTTTATATAATTAAAAAATGAACTAAATTAATAAATTTTTATAAAAATATTTGTTCAACGTCCAATTAAACATGTTAGGTGTCATGTGTATTGTCAATTAATATGCCTCCACACAAGAAAAACATATTTGGTTAGCCAATTACTATTACAATCTTTTAAAGGATCGAGATAATTTCCATTTTTGCAAATAAATCAAACATTAAAAGGACCAATCATGTATAAAACATTGTGTTGATTGAAAAATAATTCCTATGAAAATATCTTATCAGAAAATGTCTTTTAGGAAATAATTTTATGTTGATGATATATGTTGAAAAACCAATATAATAAAAAAGTTTACGTGAGGCTACAAAATTTACTCGATAGTTACTATCCATTTTTATGTGGCGGTAACCTTAAAGACAAACCATTATAATTTATGAGAGTCCAACTAAGATTATGCTAAATAGCAATAAAGAAAATTAACGTAGAAAATGACAAATAGATCCCTGACCTTTTGTCCTGCAGACATTTTCGTCCCTGACCATTGAAAATACTTTTAAGTCCCTAACCTTCACAAAACTTGGACGGATCAGTCCTTCCGTCCAAATGCCTCCGTCAGGGACTGATCCGTCCAAATGCCTCTGTCAGGACTGATCCGTCCAGGTTTTGTGAAGATCAGAGATTTAAAAGTATTTTTCAATGATCAGGGACGAAAATATCCGCGAAACAAAAGGCCAGAGACCTATTTGTCATTTTCTCAAATTAACGCGTTGAGTGTAGTTTTTGATAAGCATTAAGAGTGCAGTTTTAAACCAGGAATTGAATGCGGTTAAGATATTGTAGAAGTAAAAATCCATTTTTCCTATGGCTACTAGTATTTCATCATTCAATCATGTATTAAGATCAAAGATTATGTAACTTGCTCGTTTTGGGGTGACAATAAAAATTCATAAAACAATAAAATGGAAAATTAATTGACTTTGTTTCTAAGAACCAAAGATGGACTATACATGTATATATATCTCTCTTGTTAGTTTCCACTCAAGGAACCCAAAAAGCCAAAGAGAAGTAGAATCATTTGGGTTTCTCTTTTCTCTTGTTCTTTCTCTCTTTGCTGTGTTCATAGCTTTTGAAGAATGTCTAAGAAAAAATCCAGCTTAGGTCGCCAAAAGATACCTATTGAGAAAATTCCAAAAAAGAGTCACTTACAAGTTACATTCTCTAAGAGGCGGTCAGGGCTATTCAAGAAAGCAAGTGAACTTTGCACACTTTGTGGGGTCGAGATAACGATCGTGGTTTTCTCTCCGGCCGATAAGGCCTTCTCCTTTGGCCATCCGGAGGTAGAGTCTATCATCGATCGTTATCTCGTCCTGAACCCGCCTCACGAGTCTATATCGAGTACTCAACAACTGGTTGAGGCGCATAGAAACGCTAATGTCCGTGATCTCAATATGCAACTTACACAACTGCTTAACCATTTGGAGATGGAGAAGAAGCGTGGGGAGGAGCTTGATCATGTGAGGAAAGCGAGGCAGAGGCAGTTTTGGTGGGAAAGCTCTACTGATGATCTTGGTTTTCATGAATTGATCCAACTAAAGGCATCAATTGAGGAGCTCAAGAAGAACTTGGCAAAACATGTTAGCAAAATCATCATGATGGACCAAACCAACATGGATTCACGAATTATTGGGGTTAATAGTAATAATGGATTACTTAATCGTTATGATCATGCATTTGATAGCAACAAATCTGATGCTGCTGCCTTCAATGTTGCTCCTACACTGCCTCCTCCTAATAACAATGCCTATTACATGGGTTTTCGTCATGGTTATCTTTGAAAATTCTGTTTCCAAAAATGAGTATATAGGAAGAATCATGATCTTGCATTTCATTGTTTTATTATTATTTGTTTGGTTTAGTTTGGGATCCGAAGAAGTGAATCATCAACTGGTACCTCACTGGTTGTTTGTTTAAGATTCCTATAAATTGCTTTCTTATTTGAAATAAAAGATGTATATATGTTCATTGTGGTTGAAATTATTAAATAATTTGTCCTTTGATGTCATGGACTACTTTGTCCCCAAGAATAAATTTCACTTTTTCTTGCTGTTAA
>NC_029793.2:144955402-144978799 GCF_000816755.2 Arachis ipaensis | reverse complement strand
TATATATGTTCTTTCTAGCTAGGACAATGGTAACACACTAACACTAACGTTTCAGGCTTTAATAATGCTTTAACTTCCCTTTAATAATGTTTTAACTTCCTTTTTTTGAAGAATCCAAATTCTTTAGCTAGAAAGAGAGAGCATCATGAACTTAAATAAATTCTTAATGTTTATCATTAACTCTTAAAGAGTGAATATTATTATTTCTATAACAATGTTATTACTGATTAATAAAAAAAAATAATTCACCATGTCTAATTTTTCACCATGTCTAATTTGTCTAATTTTACTGATTAATGTTATGTACACAACTACTAACATTAAGTAAAAGTGGATTACTCTGTATAGTGAAATTGGAATGTAACTAATCATTGTCCAATAGACCAATACATCAGGTCTAAATTTTTAATTCTCATATAGGCTACAACACTGATGGCATTCAAAGTAAAATTTTTGTAGTACAATAAAAGAGATACAGTGAAAATAGGCACACATGCACCATGTGAGTTATCCTTGTTTATTGGAAGATAGTTAGCAACTTACTGTGACAAAAATATACAATAAAATCCTAAGAATTAATATCGATTTTGCAAAAGTCAAAATCTTTCTCATTATTAGAGCAATCTTCAATGCTTGGACAGTTTCTCTTTACTCAATTTAAAGGTTATTAAATATAAATTTTAATTTCAAATCAATTCAATTATTATAAAAAGTCAAAAATGTTACTAAAAATTATCTCATTGGAATCGCTGTAACAGTTTATTTCAGTTTGAAATTAAATTTTAATATTAGCTTAATTAATAGAATAAAAAGACACGTCTGCAATAAACGATAATTATATGACGGTGAAAAACATATTAATGGTATGGCATACATTTCAGAACGACACACATAGGTCAATAACGGATACAAAACTAGGGAAATCTTACGGGCATCAAAACGATGCCACTCAGATGAACAGCACACGCAAATAGTTCACAAAGGTTGAAACGATAAAAGATCATCACGAATGCCAAAACAAGGGACGAGAATCAAGTCTTCTAATAGTCCTCGATATCATCATCTCCACCCTCAGCAGACTCAGCACCAACTTCTTCATAATCCTTCTCGAGGGCAGCAAGGTCCTCACGAGCTTCTGAAAATTCACCTTCTTCCATACCCTCACCCACATACCAGTGAACAAAAGCACGCTTGGCATACATGAGGTCAAACTTGTGGTCAATGCGACCAAACACCTCAGCCACACTAGTAGAGTTTGAAATCATGCACACTGCCCTCTGCACCTTGGCAAGATCACCACCAGGAACAACAGTAGGTGGCTGGTAGTTAATACCACACTTGAAACCAGTGGGGCACCAATCCACAAATTGAATGGTGCGCTTGGTTTTGATGGTGGCAACTGCAGCATTGACATCTTTTGGTACAACATCACCACGGTACATGAGACAACATGCCATGTACTTTCCATGACGTGGATCACACTTGGCCATCATGGATGACGGCTCAAATGCACTGTTGGTGATTTCTGACACTGAAAGCTGTTCATGATAGGCCTTCTCAGCAGAGATAACTGGTGCATAGGAGGAAAGCATAAAGTGGATTCTGGGGTATGGGACCAGGTTGGTCTGGAATTCAGTTACATCCACATTGAGGGCACCATCAAACCTCAAGGAAGCAGTCAATGAAGAAATCACCTGAAATTATAACAAAATGGACCATTAATCCAAGTTATACACATCAGAAAAAATCAACTAAAAAAGCAAGAATAATCAGAGGTGCAAAAAATTGATACCTGAGACACAAGGCGGTTGAGGTTGGTGTAGGTGGGACGCTCAATATCAAGGGAGCGTCTGCAGATGTCATAAATGGCTTCATTGTCCAAGAGAACAGCAACATCAGTGTGCTCCAAGAGGGAGTGAGTGGAGAGGACACTGTTGTATGGCTCAACGACAGAGGTGGACACCTGAGGAGAAGGGTACACTGTGAACCCAAGCTTTGATTTCTTGCCATAATCAACTGACAGGCGCTCAAGAAGAAGAGATCCAAGCCCGGATCCAGTGCCACCACCAACTGCGTTGAAGACCAAGAAGCCCTGAAGACCAGTACAGTTATCAGCAAGCTTCCTGATGCGATCCAAGCACAGGTCTACGATCTCTTTACCAACTGAGAGAGAAAGAACACAACAGATACGATATCAGACATATCACAATCACACAAACCAAATTAAGATAAAAAGGAAAAAGAAAAAGCATTTGAATATCGATACTTACTGGTATAATGACCACGGGCAAAGTTGTTGGCAGCGTCTTCTTTTCCGCTGATGAGCTGCTCAGGGTGGAAGAGCTGACGGTAAGTTCCAGTCCTCACCTCATCAATGACAGTGGGCTCCAGATCTACAAAAACAGCACGTGGAACATGCTTTCCAGCACCAGTCTCACTGAAGAATGTGTTGAAAGCATCGTCACCACCGCCGACGGTGTGGTCACTTGGCATTTGCCCATCAGGCTGCACAGCAATTCGATTCCAGTGTTTAATTAGTCAGGGAACAAAACAAATCTTATACAGAACACCTTTAGAAGCCTCGAGAGAGAAATTAATGTTTCATTAAATTAAAACTACTAAATTACAGGTTTAGAAGTAGCTAGAAATGATTCCCTATACAAATCCTCGAATAAAATGAGCTAAATTATCAGGTGCATCGAGCTCAGATAAGATCTATACACAAGGATTAATTCAAATCTCTCTTAAATTTTCTACAGATCCTAACATTAGAGAGTAAATTCCGAGCCAATATCAGCTTTCATAGACAGATCATAGTCGAAATGTTACAGATCTACACACAAATCGAGCAATGCAAGAATAAACTAAGGTAGATCTAGCAATACAGGCAAACAAACTCTGAAACAACAACGCGGATAACGTAGAAATTCTACCTAAACGAGAACAATAGAGCTCAAATTCACTTAGATCTATTAGGTCAGAGCAAAACTTAAGGAGGAAAATGAAGAGAAAATGCTTAATAGAAAATTGAAAAACAGATCTATAGATAAATGAAACAAAAAAGAGAAGTAATGTTGCAGAGAAGGAAGGAAGGAAGGAAGAGACATACGCCGATGCCGTGCTCGAGACAGTAGAGCTCCCAGCAAGCATTTCCGACCTGGATACCGGCCTGACCAATGTGAACGGAGATGCACTCTCTCATCTTCGCAGATCAAACGACACAAGAAACGAAAGGAAGAGAGAGTAGAGAGTAGAGAGGACGAGAGTTGAAAGACAAAGAAGAGAGAAGGCGTTTATGAAGACGCCTTCTTCTGAGAAACGGAGATGGGATAACACAAATGGAATGTGTGCGCCTCTCTGAGAGTTGGGTTTTACTTATAGGAGAGTGAGATAAGAGAGACAACTATGGTTAGTTGGGAATGCGGGATGGACGGCATGGGTTGAGATGTCTGTTTCCAATTGGCTCCATGGTAACCTAACCTGGTAACCATGGTTAAACAGCATTTCTCTTTTCCTTTTTTTTTTCTCTGTTTTTGAATTTCATATTTTTTGCCGCCCAACTTTACCGGTGTTTAAATTGAGCTACTACCAAGTGGCTCAGTGGCTGGCGTATATTAAATTGGCCACTGCCGTTTTTGTTTTTACCGTTTATCGTTTCTGGATTGTCAATTTTGAAATTCAAAACCATACATGGGCCAAAACATATTAAATGGAGTTTATCTACCAAGGGGTTGATTTAATTCCGGTGGGGCCAAAGACGGAAGTTGTTTGCCAAATTCATCTACCAAATTTATGTGTTTTAATGTTGGTAAAATCGCAGACAAGAGAAAAGAAGTTCACTGACCAGATCGTTCTCTCTCTCTCTCTTTTTTTTTTTTTTTTTTTATTGATCATTCAACTTATGAGTGTTAAAATGGATTTTGGTGTTACAAAGACAAAATATGATGTAATGGTGCAATGGACTCCTGGTTGTAGCTTACGTTTTTTTATCTTTGGTATTCCAAATAGAATATGGCACCCACAGTCTAGACACGAGCTTCTAGTTTGCATCATTACAAGGCGTTCATTTCTTTTTCTTAAAGGGTAGTTAACGAATGTATTGAGTTTATGGCTTTATGCAATGGGGTATCCTTTTCTATACTTCATGGCTAGCAAGCTTTTCAATCCAAGGAGAAGACTAGAAAGCTTTAATATATCCAATGAGTATTATTATGTGGGCAGCAGATTGTTTTGGAGACCAAAGATTAAAGAATAGCATGACTCTCCTCCACCATCACATATCATTTTGTTGTTCATATCTAGTTCTATTTATACAACATTGAATACTGAAAAAAGCATATTTGTTAACGGAAAGAGCAACTCTACATTTTCTTTTTCGAAATTGCCAGAACAATATTTCCAACAATTTATAGTCTACCCAAGAGAGAGAGAGAAGCATATTCATACATGGTTGATATATCTGCTTACCCTAATCAGTTACTGTTTTTTCTTCTACTATCTGTATATCTATTTAACTTCTACTATCAGTAATCAGCCATGAACAACGTAAGCCCAAGCAGTTACTGTTTTTTCTTCTACTATCTATATATCAATTTAACTTCCCTAATGAATTTAAGTTTTAACACGTTTAACTTTGAACATATTTAGCATTTCCCGCATGCCATGCATGGTAGAATCCTATTAACTCGCTTTTGTTTTGGTTCAGCATAATATTCATCCTACCTCTTTAGAGGAATGCATAAACATAATCTTCGCTGTTGATAATGTTGATACCAACTATGCAATTCAGGACTAATAATATTGCATTAGGATCGAAGATGCACCAAGGCCAATGATTCATACTAGAAGAAACCTAGAAAGCTTAAGAATATTATCAGAGCACTGGGCTACTAAAACTAAATGCTGTAGTTGTATTGCTTGGCATGCTTCATATTTGAAGGTTGAAAAAATAATCATAATATAGTAGACTGTGCACTTCAGAAATATAAGGTTGCATACATCCTTGGATAAAATTGTTCTGACTTCTGACACAGAAATTGCTCTTACCCAGAAGAGTAGAACGAAAGATAGTACATGAAGGCTTATGAAAATCAACTATTCAGAGCCTAACTAAAATGTATATGTATATATCCAAAATACCAAAACAAATGAACAGCCAAAGGGTAAGGATATTAACAACCACCTAAACAAGTAGCCATTCATGTTTGTACTTACAACCAGCCACTTATGCCGCATTTACGCTAACAAGATCTTCAAGAAACAAACAAGTAGAAATAGGTAAACTATTACCAAGGATTTGGCCCCAGCACTCAACAAGATATATTAGATTTCGTGAAGAGAAATTCAAATCAGGATACTAGTGATGGAATCCTCCACGGTGACACGGTGGGAGGAAAGTCCGCCTTGGTGAGTATGTAGGGAATTGTAGACCGAATCCTGGGAGCCGATCATAGTCTCCACCCACAATTGAAGGTATTCCAAAAGGATTACGGTCCCTCCTTGCTGGGAATAATGCATAAGGTCGTTGCCTCATTTGAATAGGAAAAACCGGTCGCATCGATCTCTTCCTTGTTTCCCAGTGTAAAGCAAAAAACTCCTTAAAGAACACCGCTCTACACCCAGCAACTCCAAACTCCTCCTCAAACTTCTTCCTCCAGAGGTCATTATTGCCAGACAGGTATTGCAGTTCTGTACACAAGCAAGCCACCCTGGCCACATCAACACCAGGAAGACGCTCCAAAATCATGATCTTAAGTTCTGTGGGGAGCCTCATAAAACACGGTGGAGGATCCAATCCAGCTTTGTCACAAAGATCAATCAATAATGGCAATGCAAGCCTATCCTTCACCATCTTCCACAACTCAAAAATCTCACTTTGTTGATCAACAACAGCATCATCATCAAAATTATCCTTGGATTCAAAATTTTCCAGCATCAACTTCAAGGGCTTGGCAAATTTACGCTTATCCAAAGACACCCTATGGACCTCCGACCCAGCATCATCAAACAAAGACCCATAAACATTCACAAGATGCCCTAATGTCTGAAATTTCAATAACACAGTACGCGAAACACCAGAATCACTAGTTAGAATCTCAGGCAGAGTATACCTCAACGATATCGAAGAAGCTGAAGCTGAAGGCCACTCATCCAGAATATGAGAGGAACCAACCCCCAAAGGCGAAATCTTTTCAGCACGAACGAACCCAGATTCCAGAATAACAGCATGTACCACGAGAACCAACAACTTGAGGTCGGTAACGTCATTTCCATTCGCTTCTTTCAACACCCTTTTGACGAACGAAGCTTCGGAATTGGTCTTCCTGACAACCACTTCCTCTCCACCAGACCCATCAGCCATATCGACGGTTTCCGCAGTTGAAGACTCCAAAGACGGAATTTTTTCCGCCTCGGGAATCGAGGGAGCGTCAACCATGAGGATTTCAGAAGAGTGTTGAATCGAGGGCACGTCGCATGAATTGAACGGTTCTTGTGGGGTGGGTTTGTGAAGGAGGGTTTGAGTTTCGGGGGAGAAGGCGGTGGGGTTGAGGGTGTAGAAGACGAGGTCTCCGGAGGCGATGCCTAGAGATTGGATGGAGTCGTCGGGCGAGGAAGCGTGGATTTCGTCCTTCCTGTTGAGGGATAGATGAAGAGAAGAAGATGAAGATGAGGATATGACATGTGAAATGGTGTCTTTGAGTTGCTGCAATGAACAGCAATTGGGGACTTCGATCTTTAGGGTTTCTTTGGATTCCAGGGATCTGACTCTCAGCTTCATTGTTGCTTTTTTGCCAAATTGATTTCTGTTCAGTGGAGAAGAAGGATAACTACACAACGATATATGTCGGTCTCTTATATTTGGTTAAAACGCTATTTCAATAATAAAAGGTACAGTAAAGTATCCTTTTTGTTTCCTTTGGGTTAATTTTTATTTGTATTTCTGAGGTTTAAATCGTTTTATTTATATTTTTAATTAATAGTAGAATAATATTAAATTATTTTTAAATGTTAAGGATACAAATATAACGATTTAAATGTTATAGATACAAATAAAATTTATTCTAAATATTGAGGACAAAAATGATACTTTACTCTAAAAAGTAACTTAATTATCAATGGTTAAATAAATTATTTAAATTATCTTTAGCTATTCAATATTAACAAAAATTAAAATGAAAAAATTGTTAGTGTTTGTTAATATATCTAACCCACACAAAAAAAAAATAAAAATTAATTTGATAGTTAAAATTGATTGAAGATTAAATTATTCAATAAAAAATTCTTATAAGAATGAGTTGGGATATTAGTGGTTATTTTTTTTTTGTCACCAAAAAAAAAATCGGACCCTCCGATTTGTGTTTAAAAAATTTTAAAAGTTTGGAGTACACAAATCGAATCTATCGATTTGTGTTGAAAAAATTAAAAAAATTTAGAGTACATAAATCGAACTGATTTGTATACTCCAAAATTTTTTAATTTTTTTTAACAGAGATCGAAATCGGACGGTCCGATTTGTGTACCTAAAAATTGTACGGTCTGATTTGTACTCCGTATATTAAATCATTCCATATTTTAAAAAAAATACTTTCGTAAATCACAATTTAAGAAAATACTGTTGTTAATCCAATATTAAAAATAAAAAAGTGTAGTAAAAAAGTAAAAATTATATAGATCGAAGAAAAGGGCAAGGTCGGGGATACAAGAGGGAAAACCAAGAAAGAGGGTATGTTAGGATTTGCCAGTTGCCACTTCACCAAGAAGTATGTATCGTCCTTCTTTTCGATTGTACTTAATCAGTGTTAAATCCCTCTTCCGTTTTCCAGCACTCAAATAAATTACATCACCAACTACACACAAACAGAGTTCCCAGGTTTTAAGCCCAGCTTCACAACTTGCCTCTTTCATCTGTTACCCCCCATACCAACATCTTACCCCATTGGTACGCGTGTTACATGTAATCCTTAATTTTTCTTCTGTTATTTTTTGTTTTTAACGTCCGAATACCAATTCACTTGATGGGCATTCTTGTTTCTGGTTGAAAAACCTAGTTTTTTACTTTTTCTCTATGTGGGGTTAAAAAATGATTGAACTTTCCTGCTAGTTTCCTTATGGAGCTTTTTGTTTTGTGTTGGGTTTAATTTTGAATGATTGGGTATCCTTGTTTCGAGAGCTAGATGATGGTAGAGCTGTTTTGAGGCACATTATTTTGATTTTGATATAAGGGCACCTGTATGCAGAATTTGATTTACTGAATGCTGGTTGCAAGTCGTAAGCTTTTCTAGTTTAAGTCGTTATGGTGATCACTGCCTCAATTTCGGTGAACTTGAGAGTTTCAGTTATACTTATTTGTGCCCTACTATGAAATCTAATTTGCTATTTTTCTAGGGAATTATAATCATTACCCATTGTTCTGCTCTTTGTAATTGGCTGTTGTTCCTTTCTCCTGTATGTTTTCTGGGTGCTGCTAAGATACTAATATGTAGTATCTCTTTACTCTTGTTGATTACAGTAGTTCGTGGAGTTTGATTCTCTGGTCACATGTCCAATAATCCGCAATATCCGGGTTTACAGGTAGAGTATCTTGAAGTATAAATCAGGGGTTTATTCACCTACCTTTTTATATCCTATGTCTTAATTTTCCTTGCTCTTCTTGTAATGAAAGCCTCTTCGGCCTCCTGGACCTCCCATTGCTGGTTCACTGGATCCTCAGCGCAGTTTTGTTCCAGCTCCCATGCCTGGTCAAGTAATGCATTTTCTCTATTTGTGATTGTGATTACGTCAACTATGTATCAAATCATCATTCATCTGAAATGAAACCATTTAATTTTTCTGCAGTATCGCCCTGTAGTTCCTACTCAGCAGCCTCAACAGTTCATGCCCATGCCATCTCAACATTACCCTCCTGTTGGTCCCAGTGGTCCCATGATGAATGTTGGAATGCCTCCTCAAAATCAACAGCCCCAATTTCCTCAACCCATTCAACAGTTACCTCCAAGACCTGGCCAACAATTGCAACTCCCACCACAGCCGCAGCCACTTCCATTGTCAGTTGCTCGGCCAAACATGCACATGACATCTGAATCAATGATGCCGCAGCCTGATTCTCAAGTGCCAAATGGCTATGCACCAAGCTTAGGTGGCCCGGGAATGCCCCTTCCAGCATCATATACGGTAAAGTGATGGCATGTGTTTGTAGTGGATAAATTAAGATTCCTATATACAAGTACTAATTTATGGACTGGATGCAGTTTGGACCATCTTCTTATGGTCAAGTGCAAACTAATTTTAGCTCTGCTAGCCAATTCCACCCTGCTTCTCAAATCCAAGCTCCCTCTAGTTCTTCTTCCCAGAGCATTACCTCTGATACAGTTGTTCTGAGCAATGACGAGAAACCTTCAACTACATCTGTCACGCCTTCAGTATGAGCCTTACTTGTTTTCAATTTCACAGCTATTTTTATATATTGTCTTTTATATCACTGCAATATTTATGTGGTCTTACTTTCTTTCTTTCAGGCAACTGGCATCCAGCCTTCACTTGCGAATGGTGGATCCACAGATTGGATTGAGCATACTTCTTCTAATGGAGTAAGGTAAGATATTCAACTATTTGCTTGTAATTTGATATTTGCATATTTTCTAAATAGTGTTCTTTGTTAGGTGACTTTAGTGCTAGTTGGGGTAAGCCAACCCTGTGGGTTTTCTGCTCATACATCAATGAATTGGGTTCAATTTCTGGGTTCCCCTACTGATGGGTCATTTATAAGTAAGCCTGTAAGTGCTTATTTAGCCGGAGGCATGCTTTGACCTTACATTGTGAGCCTTTCTCCTGATATAAAGTTTTATATTAGAGAAGATCCTAAGTGACGCTAGCTGCAGTAAATATAGCTTATTATACCATGGATCTCATTTTGAATAAATATACTAAATTTACACCCCTTCCAAACTGCGGGAGTCAGATCACACACATGCTGAAAGCCAAAAGGCTAAAGAGACAGTTGCATCTAGGTCTACATATTTTTAAAACAAAATTATGAAGTCTTTTTGAATTGGAATAAAAGATATATTTATGAAAAAATTACATTGAAACGGTACAAATTAATATCTTATAGTGTATCATGAATCGAAATAGTAGGCCAATTTATTATAACCAAAATGTGCCATGTAGTATTACCTTTACCTTACAGTATTGCATACCAAGTAACTGTAGTTAAAAATGAATAAGGGATTGGTGGAAGGGAAAGTACGTGGTGAGAACTAAATTAGGGTTGACTGCTTGCCTATTTGCTACCTCTTTGGCACATAACATTGTTTTTGCAATTATCCGTTTTAGATTTTCCCCAATCCTTGTTTTGCTAGCCAAATTCTTTGTATTTGATTAGTCTTGTTCAACCCATCATGGGCTTAGTATATTTTGGGTAATTACTGTTGATTTTCCATAGTTAGTCATCTAGTGCTTGCTTTTTGGTAAAACATTTGCTTTTGATTGAGTTTTACTTACACTGGCTATCTAGCTTGTAATATAGTCCATGGATTCTCATATGACATTACTGTTGCTAGTAATCACGAAGTTTTACTTATTTCTCCTGCTTCATTTTGGTTATCATAAGTAAAAGATTTATTCATTGGCCAGATATACATTTCAATTATAATTGAAAGTAATATTAGGAGTGATATGCGATCCTGTAATTTTCTTTCTCTTGCTTGATGTCATCTAATGATTTAGGTTAATATTATAGCCTCTCTTAGTAAACGGCAAAATCTCTTTGGCATGAAAGCTTTTGTGGTTATAATTGTCAAGACTTAGTGTATAACTTTTGAATTTCACAGATATTACTACAATAAGAAGACTAAAGTATCTAGCTGGGAGAGGCCTTTCGAATTGATGACCCCAATTGAGGTGAGTCATACAGTTGACTTTGCTTTGACGCCATGACTTGTTAGTCATGCTATTAAATTTTTTTTGTTCTGTTTCCCGGTGAAAGGTTGAACACATGACATATGTCTTTTGGTCTATTGTATTATTAAATGGGTTCACATATTCAATTTCATTTGTTGTATGCTTTCTGTTTGTCAACTTCGGTGAAAAAAATATGTTCCGTCAGCTCACTTGTTACTGGACGGATTTTCTCTCAGGCAAGCTACCATCGATCTTGACTCATGTCTTGTTGTGAGGTCAGTGTTGTGACAATTGCTGGTTCAACTGTCAGATATCAGCTGTTTGTTTTCTCTGGATGATTATGTAGAAGACTGTTCAATTTCATGTAATTGTGCTGTGTTTTTTTTTTTTTTAAATATAGAATGAGAATAAAATTTCTGTCCTATAAATCATAGTGTGACTGAAGATGGTTAGTGCTGTCCCTGGATTATTTTCAATATCCTTTTGTTTAGCAATAGACAAAATATTTACTCCTTGAGGTTTCTTCCCTGCTGATGGGGCCATAAAAAATTTTAGATTTAATTGACTTCTCACTAATGACTGATTCTGTACGTTCTGTAGTATGGCTACGCTTATTTATTTATGTCTGCTCATGAAGAAGAGAGATTTCTCTTTTCTACTTTTTCTTTCCGTTTCTCACCCCCTCCCCCCAATGTCACGTGTTTCTGTGTAAAAATATAATTTCACTCACTCATAGGCATCCCAGATAAGCATTTTTGCGTTGATTTTGAGCATATGATGGTTGTCTTCTATTTAGCATTGTGCAAGGCACCTCATATCTTTCAGTTTTAAAATCTACATGTGACACTCTTGTAGCTTTAAGATGCTTACAGTAACAGGTACATGCTGTGCTACTATATTGAGAGGTAGGCTATGCGTTGGGTCTTTGCTCCTTGTCCTACCTACTTAATTGCTTGATGAATGTTGGTAAATTCTATCATTGTACATCTCGATTGTTGATCCTTTGCGTCACATTTTCTCATGATTTATCAATGGCTTATATTTAGTTACATCACTTGATAAATGTGCATTACTCTTGTTTCTAGATCTCAGTCCGAGGTCTATTATATCAATTTAGTTTCAAATATGTTGAGGTTTATAAGAGCTGAACTGGGGATTCATCCAAACGAATGATTGGAATTTTCCTTTTCTTGCTTATTAACTGGAAAAAAGTTAAGGGAATTGAGAAGGCTAATTTTCTCAGTTCCTGATATTCAGTTGGCTGGTCATAATTGATCCTTTTACCTTGCGCTATTATATTGCCTTGATCTGTTTTCTCTATTTCACATTCTTGATTTGGGAAATTTCAATTTCCAATTTCTATTATGAGATAATGTGTATTCTTCTTTTGGGAGGAAATCGCTTTTGAGACTGTTAACATATGTCACTTGTCTTTTTGTTAGAGGGTGGATGCAACAACAAACTGGAAGGAGTATACTAGTCCTAATGGAATAAAGTATGTATTGGTTCCATCATATCATCATTTTCTGTTTTTAATGTTCATGTCTGACTTTCTTTTATATATTGGTTATTCAATATTTCATAGGTATTACCACAACAAGGTCACTAGGGAATCAAAGTGGATGATTCCTGAGGAACTGAAGGTTTACACCATTAAAAACAATGCCACTTTCAATATTCTTTTTCATCTATTTTCTGCTTCTTATTTAACTGAGATTCCTTTTCCGCAAATTTTATCCATCAAGTTGGCCCGTCAGCAAGTTGAAAAGGCAGTTGCCAATGGAACACATACTGATGCTCTACCGAATTCTCATACTCAACCGTCTGTAACTCCTCCTGTGATTGAAACAGCACCAACTGCAGCAGCTAATTCATCTTTGATTGGTCAAGGGGAACCATCAAGTCCTGTTTCAGTTGCTCCTGTTGTTAGTGCATCTACAAGTCATCCACAATCTGAGATGAGTTCTGGACCATCTGCCTCTCCTCATGTGGCTCCCATAACTGGAATGACAGTGGCTGAAGTAGAGTTACCAGTAAATACTGCTACAATATCTGATGCTGCAGCAGGAAGTGATAGAGCTTCTGTTACCAATCAGTATTGTCTAGTATACCTTTCCTGTTTAGTTTTTTATTTTGATTATTTGGTGGTAATTTACTTCCTTTTTGTTTGTTGTAAATTTCTAGGAATGATGGCAACAACTTTCTGGTGAAGGATACACTGGGCTCTGCAGATGAAGTTCCAGCAGAAGATAAAGAAGTATGCTTCTCTTGTACTTCTGATGAGTCTCTATCAGTTCTTGTTGTGGATTTGTGGTCAGAAAGCTGATTAATCTTAAATTATGTAGGATGGTAAAAATGATTCGTTAGTAGAAAAAACAAATGATGTGGCTTCAGAAACAAAGGCAGATACGGTTTCAGAAACAAGGGCTGATTTGGCTTCAGAAACACAGGCAAATGTGGCTTTGGAAACAAAGGCAGATGCATCTTCAGAAACAAAAACACGTGAACCATTACCCTTAGTTTATGCAAATAAGATGGTATGAGAAAGAAATATTGATATCTTAACCGTCTCTCTTGTTTTGTTCCCGTGGATTGATTATCACATTTTTGCTTATTAGGAGGCTAAAGAAGCATTCAAAGCACTGATAGAGTCTGTAAATGTTGGATCTGACTGGACATGGGATCGAGTAGGCTCATCTTCATGATTTGCTTTGCTGGCACTTACTTTTTTATAACTGTTTTGACTTATTAATTTAAATGTCTCTCTTTTATTTAATATTTATTTGCTGAAATCTGTATGTTTTTCAGACTATGCGATTAATAGTTAATGACAAAAGGTACGGTGCATTAAAATCGCTTGGAGAAAAGAAGCAAGCTTTCAATGAGGTAATTCTTATGTAATAACCTTGAGTTAATCACAGACACTAAGCTTGGATAGGGCTGTTACTTCGTTTTACATTTGACCCTTACTTTTCCTTGTCCATGCCAAAAAGAGTGGCCTCTGAATCCGTTTACTTGAAACGTTGCATGGGACCGGAATTTCGATAGTGCTGCTGCCACAAATATGTATTGATGATAATGTACTGCATAAATAATTTGTATGTTGAAAAGTGATATAACTCTTTTTTTCCCAGTACTTAAGTCAGAGGAAAAAACAGGAAGCAGAAGAAAAGCGCATGAAGCATAAAAAAGCACGAGAGGATTTTAAAAAGATGTTAGAAGTATGTAGTGTCTACTTCCATTTCCTTATAATTATTTCTTGCTTCTTTGATCTTGCAATTTTATGCTGACAATAAATCAATTTCCAGGAGTCCACGGAGTTGAATCCATCCACTAGATGGAGGTTTTTTCTATCTTTCAATTTGTTTCCTTATAAATAAGATTTGTTTTTATTCTTGTTTCAAAGTGTCAATTTAAACATTCAGACTATTTGCTTTGTGATAATTTTGTTTTATTGTTTTTTGGACAATCACTCAGCAAAGCCGTGACAATATTTGAAAATGATGAACGTTTCAAGGCTGTTGAGCGTGACAGAGATCGCAGGGATATGTTTGATAGTTTCTTGGAGGAACTTATAAACAAGGTGGATTCTACTACCTCAGTAACTCATCATTATACTACCTCATCATGCTATTCTGAAGCATTTACACACCCATAAACCTTTATGGTGATCCAAAGCATTGCTAAATTTTATTTAAAGATAAGTTTAACTATGGTGAAAATGATCCCACACAGTGGAAAATGGCTTGGTTGTATAACTTGCTGCGTTACACATTGCTCAATTCTGGGTTGTAACATATTGATATGCAGAAATTTGAAACAACATTATCATTTCACGTCTGATATGGATGGAAATGGAATGATGGTTGAATCTTCATTTAATATGATGAGTTCATTATGCTGTTCAACCTTTTTAAAATGCTTCTAATCAATCTTGTTTCATGGCATTTTCATCAGGAACGAGCAAAGGCTCAAGAAGAACGGAAGAGGAATATAACAGAGTACAGGAAGCTTTTAGAATCTTGTGACTTTATAAAAGTACATATATTTTCTTATACATTATATTTCGAAAGATTTTATATGATAGACATTCAATTGATGCAAACTCTTCATCCGTAGGCTAACACACAGTGGCGAAAAGTTCAAGACCGCTTAGAGGCTGACGAAAGATGTTCGCGTCTTGAGAAAATTGACCGTTTGGAAATATTCCAGGTAGTTTCTTTATGCACCTTCATTAAAATTAAATTTTAGATTCAGTCCAATGTATATGTTGCCTTTCAGGACTATTTACGTGATTTAGAGAAGGAAGAGGAAGAGCAGAAGAAGTTACTAAAGGTGTTGTCTTGTTTATTACTTATGAGTTTCTCTCAGATTCTACCCCCTTCCTCTTATAGTTTATTGCATTTGGTTATCTTTGTTTTCAAACACAACAGGAGGAATTGAGAAAGACAGAACGTAAAAACCGTGATGAATTCCGCAAATTGATGGAAGAGCATGTTGCTGCTGGCATTCTTACAGCAAAAACTCATTGGCGTGATTATCACATGAAGGTTAAATGCCAGATTATTAGTAACTTCTCTTTATAATTTTGTTTTCTGTTTTACAGCGAGACATTTAAAATATGATTTAGTATATTTATGTTGCCTGGGACCTTGTTTCTTTTTTGTGACTTGTGGCCTTGAATCAACTGCATTAATTTTTGTTTTCCATTGTGTTGTAGGTGAAAGATTTACCTGCATATCTAGCAGTGGCATCAAACACATCAGGCTCAACTGCAAAAGACTTATTTGAAGATGTTGCTGAAGAGCTAGAGAAACAAGTGAGTTTGCTAAATTGTCTTCTGGTTGATTCCGAACTTCACTTCTAATTTAGTCAGCAGGATTGCTTTGCAAATGCCAGACATTCGAGCTTCATAAGCATTATCTTAGTTTATTAAAATAGTGTTGTTCGTTTACTCAAGTGAGCTGGAGGACTTTTACTTTTGTGCATCCTGCAAAGTTTTTGTGGTTAACGGAAGTGTTTCCTACAAAATGTTAATCTTCTTTCTTGTTCATGCAGTATCATGATGAAAAGAGTCGAATTAAGGATGCGGTGAAGTTGGCTAAGGTATATGATATATCAATAATATCTTCTGATTTCTGCTTTGCAAATCTGTTCTGATGCATAAAACGTGCTTTTCAGATAACATGGTCATCAACCTATACTTTTGAAGAGTTCAAATCAGCTTTATCTATTGACTCTCCTCCAATATCTGATTTTAACTTAAAGGTAAATACAGCAGTGGCACATATCTCTGCTTTAATGCTTTTCCTAATATTGAGTTGCTTTACATGTCGGGGTTCTAATTGTCAATTTGGTTATGTTAATGCTTCTACTTCATACTTTACATATCTTGCAGCTAGTGTTTGATGAGCTACTAGAGCGGGCTAAGGAGAAGGAAGAAAAGGAGGCCAAAAAACGGAAACGTCTAGCAGATGATTTCCTTCATTTACTATATTCTACTAAGGTGTGGTATTGTGGACATAAACTAACTGATGCTGTGCTATTTTGGTGATTGGGCAATAAGAGTATGATTTTTGTTTTTGTTTTACTTACTGGTTGCAGGACATTACTGCATCTTCAAAATGGGAAGATTGTATAACACTTATTGAAGATAGTCAAGAGTTCAGGTCTGGATAATGATGAAACTGTGTTTGAAACTCCAATTATCTCTCCTTTTTTTCTCAAACAATATTTCTTTTTCTTAATAGAAACTTGAAACGTTTCGGCTTATATTTGAGTACCTTTCTTAAGTTAGATAAATTGTTAGCCGAGACCATGGTGAATTTTCGGTGATAAATAACCTACTTATCTTGAAACTACTATTTAAGACTAATGTTCCCTGTTTTCCCTTTTTTAGATCTGTTGGAGATGATAACCGTTGCAAGGAAATATTTGAGGAGTACATTACACAACTGAAAGAACAGGCAAAAGAGGGTGAGCGGAAACGGAAAGAGGAGAGGGTATAAATTCTGTTCATGCCATCTATATTTGAGATTCGTGCTTGTCATTCACTGTGTCATATGTTCTGAACCCCAAATCTTTTCTGCAGGCAAAGAAGGAAAAGGATAGGGAGGAAAAAGAAAGACGAAAATCTAAGCAAAGAAGGGAAAAAGAAGGAGTTCGCGAAAGAGAGAAAGATAAAGCAGACAGTGACAGTGCCGACTTAACGGAGAAAGGCGATAGTAAAAACAAACGGAGGCAGCATCAAAGTCCTGAGCACACTTCTCATGAATTGGATAAAGAGAGGAGTAAGAAATCTCATGGGCATAGTAGCAGCGACAGGAAGAAATCGAAACGAGTATGGATTCATTCCTTTACCATTTTACAAATACAGAAATGCTTATGATTAATATTTGATTGTCTCCTTTTTGGTGTTGTAAATGGAGCAGCATTCATCTGGTCATGAATCAGATGAAGGCCGGCATAAAAGACACAAGCGCGACCACCGCGGTGATCCTCACAGAGAAGGTGGTTATGCGGAGGCGGAAGACGATGACTATGGTAAAGATGTTGATAGATGGTAATTTTGCTGATCTAGACTCCTATAGCAACCTTTAGTTTTTGTCACTATGTAACATTTATTCAAATTATCAAAATATAAATTTTGAAGAGTAACTTGTATAATGAAGATCTTACATTACATGTAGACTTAATAGTAGGAAAGATTTAGTTCTCACTATGGAGCATGGTTTGCTGCAACTTGCACTTATGATAACTCGATCAGTATCATTGTTTTTCAACCAAAAAAAAAATTGAAATTCTTTCTTTTGTAGTGTAATTACATAGAAGCATGTTTCACACGGCCATGGTAAACAAGATCAGTGAAAATACTTCCAATATTGCTTAACATCTCGCTGAGTGTTCCTCTTACATTATACTTTTGATTTAGAGTCATTATTGCTTGATTCACATTCCTTAACAAAAACTGATTAATCGGTGAAAACTCAGGTGCAGTCGACTTTACTTGAAGTTGATAGATGAGAGTCGTTAGACGAAAATTTAGTCAAATCAGTCAAATCATCTAACGGCTCTCAACTATCAACTTCACGTGAAGTCAACTGCACCTGAATTTCCACCTGATTAATCACTCAAATAGGATAAGAGGCCCTGATCCCTATCCTCTTCTCTTAGCATATTTAATGTTGTGAGGATTAGCATCATTCACCACTATCATGTCACATGCACAAAGTCAAAGTGGCGTAGCCGCTTTGGGCGCCTATTTATTTATGTGTAGAAGTCAATTATTTCATTTGAAAGGCAATAATATGTATACAGTAGATACTACATAGATTTGTACCACTGATTGGAATTGGTCACAATAAATGAGTTCTACAATTACAATTAATAAATACTATAGTATAGTCATTTTGAGCAACAAGATAACGCTGGAAACTTATAGAAACTTCATAACACAGGAAAACAATAGAAACATGAAAGATCAAAGATATGGTGAACATATAAAGGATCTTATTAAGAAAGAGTTTTGGTAGTTTCTTCACTCTTTTTTGACTCATTTTCTTTTACAATTAGATGTTGTATAAGGTGAAAATTCATGTGCAGTCGACTTCACGTGAAGTTGATACCTGAGAGCCGTTAAATGATTTGATTGATTTGACTAAATTTTCATCTAACGGCTCTCAGGTATCAATTTCATGTGAAGTCGACTTCACTTGAGTTTTTACCGTTGTATAAGACCGGATTAACTAGATTTTACAACTCAATTCAATAATGAAGAAAAATGAATGATCACGAAGATAAAATTAAAATGGTCAAAGATCAAAGGCTAATGTTGATCTAAATTGTCACCATAAAATGAAAACACGGAGTAATAACTGAAAGAGAGGTGCTACACGTACAAGTTTTTTATTTCAACCAAATCCAATCGAGTGAGAGTGATGAGTTAGATTAATCGATAAAAAGACTTATACGTATAGCATGATTCTGAAAGAAAAGCTTCTTTCTCACGCACACTTAAAACGATAAGGATTTAATTAATATAAAAAACATGTTAAAAATATAATAACAGAAATTTTAAATTATTAGGGCACATATTAACCATACTTTATATATGATTTTTTGAGTCATCAAGCATCTCACATGTCATTGATTTCCACATTAAAGTCATGAAAGCCCACCAGCAGCAACCATATACTAAATGCGAAAAGAACTGTCCACCACTCCTGCCCTCCTCATTGCTTTTAGCTTCTTGCCAATGTTATTCTATTTAATTACTTATTTTTTTTAAGTGATTATTATTATTATTATTATTATTAGAAAAAACATAGTCATGATGTACATAACAATAACATCATACCCCATCAATTGTTTCATATTCAACTCTTCCCATGCCTGAGGCCCAATGGTGGAGCCACCTTGTGACAATGAACTTCCCCATTAAGCATGCCAAACAATATTTCATGAGCACCATAAAATCATTGCAATCCAAAAACATATTACAAATAAAATCTAATGAATGAAAAAAAGGAAAATGAAAGATCATTGCCATTTGCAACCCTCTAGCAAAGAAAACATTGCAATCAATTTTGCACTATGAACTTGCTCACGCATGTTGATGCACTTCATGATTGTTAGGAACATGAAGCAAGTCAAAGAGCCATTAACCGAGACTTATTTACATAGGAAGCTATAAATTATAAAAGCTCCTACTTTTGGGACCGTTTCACAATGCTTTAGGACCTACTTCTAGATGGTTTAATGAGAACATAATGGAATAGTCTAAGGCAACTTAAATTCTAAGGCAGTTCCGGAACCACTAAGCTTTTGTTCAAACAAAAGTCATATATTATGGTGATCGAATTTCAACCCTCAACTTATTATATAATATCAAAGGAATATATACTAGAATCTATGATGCATGGACATTGACACGGATACGGGATACAACACAACACGGGACACGCCGATACGCAAATTTTAAAATCTTATATGATACGGGGACACGCAAACGTATAAAATATAAAGTATTTTTTAGATAAATCGTAATGATAATTTGATATTTTATTAATATTAAAATATAAATTAAATTTTTTTTAATTATTTTTAATGTCTTATTTTAATTATATCAAGTATTTAAAATATTTTTTATTTTAATAATTAATAATATATACTATATCTAAATTTATTTTAAGAATATACGTTAAAAATAAGGCTAGACACGCTGACACGTGATGGTATTTAGGTGTGTTTAGATCCGTCCGAAAAAATATTTTTTATTTTTTATTTTTTATTAAAATACGGTTGGATACAACAGACATGCGTGTCAAATGATATCGCATTTGAAATGTGTCCGACACGTAGACACAACAATTCAGTAAAGTGCCCATACTTCATAGCACCGTAGTCACTATAACATAGTCATGCTAGAACGGATTCCTTTTTATTTGGGTATATAAACGGGGCAAAAGCCCAAAAGAGTTTTCCAAGTTATTAAGCTACCTCTCTCTTATGACAAAAAACAATGATTGTCCCTCTCGTTTTCTTTTACTTATTCAAATTATCAAAATATAAATTTTGAAGAGTAACTTGTATAATGAAGATCTTACATTACATGTAGACTTAATAGTAGGAAAGATTTAGTTCTCACTATGGAGCATGGTTTGCTGCAACTTGCACTTATGATAACTCGATCAGTATCATTGTTTTTCAACCAAAAAAAAAATTGAAATTCTTTCTTTTGTAGTGTAATTACATAGAAGCATGTTTCACACGGCCATGGTAAACAAGATCAGTGAAAATACTTCCAATATTGCTTAACATCTCGCTGAGTGTTCCTCTTACATTATACTTTTGATTTAGAGTCATTATTGCTTGATTCACATTCCTTAACAAAAACTGATTAATCGGTGAAAACTCAGGTGCAGTCGACTTTACTTGAAGTTGATAGATGAGAGTCGTTAGACGAAAATTTAGTCAAATCAGTCAAATCATCTAACGGCTCTCAACTATCAACTTCACGTGAAGTCAACTGCACCTGAATTTCCACCTGATTAATCACTCAAATAGGATAAGAGGCCCTGATCCCTATCCTCTTCTCTTAGCATATTTAATGTTGTGAGGATTAGCATCATTCACCACTATCATGTCACATGCACAAAGTCAAAGTGGCGTAGCCGCTTTGGGCGCCTATTTATTTATGTGTAGAAGTCAATTATTTCATTTGAAAGGCAATAATATGTATACAGTAGATACTACATAGATTTGTACCACTGATTGGAATTGGTCACAATAAATGAGTTCTACAATTACAATTAATAAATACTATAGTATAGTCATTTTGAGCAACAAGATAACGCTGGAAACTTATAGAAACTTCATAACACAGGAAAACAATAGAAACATGAAAGATCAAAGATATGGTGAACATATAAAGGATCTTATTAAGAAAGAGTTTTGGTAGTTTCTTCACTCTTTTTTGACTCATTTTCTTTTACAATTAGATGTTGTATAAGGTGAAAATTCATGTGCAGTCGACTTCACGTGAAGTTGATACCTGAGAGCCGTTAAATGATTTGATTGATTTGACTAAATTTTCATCTAACGGCTCTCAGGTATCAATTTCATGTGAAGTCGACTTCACTTGAGTTTTTACCGTTGTATAAGACCGGATTAACTAGATTTTACAACTCAATTCAATAATGAAGAAAAATGAATGATCACGAAGATAAAATTAAAATGGTCAAAGATCAAAGGCTAATGTTGATCTAAATTGTCACCATAAAATGAAAACACGGAGTAATAACTGAAAGAGAGGTGCTACACGTACAAGTTTTTTATTTCAACCAAATCCAATCGAGTGAGAGTGATGAGTTAGATTAATCGATAAAAAGACTTATACGTATAGCATGATTCTGAAAGAAAAGCTTCTTTCTCACGCACACTTAAAACGATAAGGATTTAATTAATATAAAAAACATGTTAAAAATATAATAACAGAAATTTTAAATTATTAGGGCACATATTAACCATACTTTATATATGATTTTTTGAGTCATCAAGCATCTCACATGTCATTGATTTCCACATTAAAGTCATGAAAGCCCACCAGCAGCAACCATATACTAAATGCGAAAAGAACTGTCCACCACTCCTGCCCTCCTCATTGCTTTTAGCTTCTTGCCAATGTTATTCTATTTAATTACTTATTTTTTTTAAGTGATTATTATTATTATTATTATTATTAGAAAAAACATAGTCATGATGTACATAACAATAACATCATACCCCATCAATTGTTTCATATTCAACTCTTCCCATGCCTGAGGCCCAATGGTGGAGCCACCTTGTGACAATGAACTTCCCCATTAAGCATGCCAAACAATATTTCATGAGCACCATAAAATCATTGCAATCCAAAAACATATTACAAATAAAATCTAATGAATGAAAAAAAGGAAAATGAAAGATCATTGCCATTTGCAACCCTCTAGCAAAGAAAACATTGCAATCAATTTTGCACTATGAACTTGCTCACGCATGTTGATGCACTTCATGATTGTTAGGAACATGAAGCAAGTCAAAGAGCCATTAACCGAGACTTATTTACATAGGAAGCTATAAATTATAAAAGCTCCTACTTTTGGGACCGTTTCACAATGCTTTAGGACCTACTTCTAGATGGTTTAATGAGAACATAATGGAATAGTCTAAGGCAACTTAAATTCTAAGGCAGTTCCGGAACCACTAAGCTTTTGTTCAAACAAAAGTCATATATTATGGTGATCGAATTTCAACCCTCAACTTATTATATAATATCAAAGGAATATATACTAGAATCTATGATGCATGGACATTGACACGGATACGGGATACAACACAACACGGGACACGCCGATACGCAAATTTTAAAATCTTATATGATACGGGGACACGCATACGTATAAAATATAAAGTATTTTTTAGATAAATCGTAATGATAATTTGATATTTTATTAATATTAAAATATAAATTAAATTTTTTTTAATTATTTTTAATGTCTTATTTTAATTATATCAAGTATTTAAAATATTTTTTATTTTAATAATTAATAATATATACTATATCTAAATTTATTTTAAGAATATATTTAAAAAATAAGACTGGACACGCTGACACGTGATGGTATTTAGGTGTGTTCAGGCGTTTGGAGAAAAAAAATTTATTTTTTATTAAGACACGGTTAGACACAGCAGACACGCGTGTCGGTGAGTGTCGTGTCCGAAATGTGTCCGACACGCGGACACAGCAACTCAGCAGCGAAGTGTCCGTGCTTCAAAGACTAGAATGACTTGGGCTGATATTTTCTAATTTTATCAAACAATTAATGCTTAATTAGCTCAGATGCATTTTAGTTTTTATCAATTAAAAGTCTTATCTTTTTAAGACTAAATATAGAAACAACTATATTATATTATATTATATTATATTATATTATATTATATTATATTAAATTGAATATT
>NC_029793.2:144949923-144954228 GCF_000816755.2 Arachis ipaensis | reverse complement strand
AAAATAATATATATACACATATACTAGATCTACTATATATAATAGAATATTGTAAAGCGATTAGATATACAAATTTTTATTTATTCTTAAAATATTTTTCATGGTGTATATAAAAAGAATATCTTTTAGAGGATCATGGCTCCTATTGCTCCGGCTCTCTATAAATAGATTATTGAGTCCTGAGAGTGTTGTGTATCAAATCATATAAAGGAATATAGAGAATTAAAATGCATTCGTCTTCTAAGGTCAGCACCACACTTTGCATGGCAACACTGTTCTTCTTCTTCTTATTATTCTTAACCAATTTCACATATGCTTCAAGACCTGTCCCTGAATCATCTTCCCAACCACCTCCGGTTAGTCCTCTTACTTTAATTTTTAGTTGCTATCACATCTTATAATATAATATAATATAATATATACTCTGTTTCGAATATTAACCAATATTAATTGCATGTTCTTCTCTTATTGAAGGTTGTGGAGAAATCATTTAATGTGGAGGAATATTGTGAGGGTGTTGCTAATAAAGATGAATGCTTAATGAGAAGAACACTTGAAGCTCACGTAGATTATATCTATACACAGAAGGCAAATCCATGATATATATATCTCTGCATCACACTTTTGTTGTAATTTTATGTATAAGCTATAGTTTTCATCATATATGCATGTATGCCACTTTTGAAGAGCTACTATACTTCACTTTTCCTTTTCTTGTTTTGATATAGAAAGATATATTGATAAATATATAGTATTTGTAACCAACTATGTATGTATATATATTGAGTTTGGTAGATATAAATTTTGGTTTGTACTTTTTTAATGTTTTTAATACTTGTGAACAATTTTAGATTGTGTGATATGATGAATTCAGACATGATTTATTTTTACACTTTAATGGAACCTTGCATGATGAAGCTAAGAATAATCTGGGCTGTAAAGTATCCAACTTGTTTGCCATTTAAAATGGAACCCCAAAAAAGTCAACCTTTTTACTTTTTCCCTCCCAAAGTGAATAACTTTTTTGGGAGAGATACACAAAGAAATTCGTTTTTAACGTTTTACAACTTTTCTTAATTTAGAATCTATCTTAAAGCTAAAGGTAAGGTAAATTAAATGGTGGAAACTCAAGTGTAGAGTGAAGTTGATAACTGAGAATCGTTAGATGAAAATTTAGTCAAATCAATTAAATCATTTAATAATTCTAGCTATCAAATTGACTGCACCTGAGTTCCAAATTAAATATACTGGTTCTTTTCCTTTTCTTTAAGTACCCAGTAATAAATAAAGAAACTTGTTTGGGATAAAAATAGGGGTGAGCACGGGTCGGTTTGGTTCGGGTTTATGGTAAAATTAGAATCGAACCGATCAAAATGTAATTGATTTGGTTTGGTTTGAATTTGTATTTTTTTGTATACATACCCGAACTAAACCAAACCGATTAAGAACGGATTGGTTCGGTTCGGGTAATTGGGTACCCGATGACTTTAAAATTCATAGAAAAAAAACAAATTTTTATCTTAAAAATTCAACAAGTACAATAAACATGTAACATCAATAGAAATAATCTAAACATGTTAAACACCAAATACATTAAAAACTAAACTCATTAAAATCTAAACATATTAATAATGAATAATCATTCTCTAATCTAAAAGCCATATATATTTTTTTATTTTTTTATTTAATTAATATATGATCGGGTTCGTGGGTTGGTTCGGATTCCGCACCCCCAAAATCGATACCCGAACCAATCACTTTCGGTTCGAGTTCAGACGGATAATCGGATACCCGCTACCCGTGCTCACCCCTAGACAAAACACAAAAGGATGGCTGATGCCCCTTATCAATTAATAATATTGCATTAGTTCAACAAATTTGCCCAAACATGTGATTATTCTATTGAATAAGTTGGCATGTTTACGTATTGTGCAGGTTGGATTGTCTTCTAAACAAGCTAAATTAGTTTATTCCAGATTATTTGTCCATAAATTGACGTACTATCTCTTAAAAGTTAAAACACCCTCTCTCCTTTTTTAAGAAAAAAATATATCATAGTTATATTATATAGGTTTAAATAATGTTTAATTAGTTCACTGTATTGTTTGGTCAGCCAACATACGCGTATGTATGTGTCACAAATCTTAAACTAAGCCAAACCATGCATGTAATATAATCCTTGTCGTGAACTATTTTCATATAATACATCCATTATTGTTTGACATCATATAAATTGAAAATTACGATTACCATGGTTTAAGACCAAAATTTTGATGGCTTAGCTCGGTTTTGGTCAATTCCACGTGTGTTTTCCTCATGATTTTGCTGGTTTATATCTATTAATATTATTATCATAGGTATCCGATCCATACTTTTTAATTCAAAATTAAATCTACCAATAAAAAATTCTTTCGTGTATTCTGGTGAGTGGTGACTGATTAAAACTTCATCTTCACGAGAAATAATTTTCTATATCGAAGGTTCTCTCATCATGATCAATCCAATGTCGATCAACATCGTCTAGAAACGAGATTGCCAGACTTTTCTTCTTCTATCTTTAATTTAAATTAAGCTATTGTTAATTGCATGTTTTATAATCACAATCTAGTTGAAAACAAGGTTTACCTCCTCATAAAGAGAAACACTTAGTATTACTTTACAATTTATTTTTTAAAGTTTTGTAAAATTTTACATAAATTCTTTTGTGTAAAAATATAAAAACTACATATGTTGCTAGCTAGCCAGAGAAAAGAATTTTAAAAAAAAAATTAACAAAAATTTATCTTTTAATATTTATTAATTATTACAATAATTAATAAAAATTAAATAAGATAAATTTATTTTATTTTTTTTTCTAACTTTACCTATAAAAGCAAATGAGCTTCTATTATCATAGGATACAAAAACATGATGAAGTGTGCATGCCTGAACCTCATGAAACAATTAATCGTTAACCAAAAAGCACATAAAATAAATTACCCTATGGCGGCGGCACTGTTTGTATATGATTATGTTTGTGCCACTAATGTGGCTTACAGAGTTGCCATATGAATGCAAGAATGAATGACTAGTCTATAATTATGTTGAACATACACTCATGTTTCGACCAACAACTTTAGCGGCGGAGATAATGCGGCTCCAGGCCCATGACATTATATTATTATTAAAAAGATAATTTACATAAATAAATTGTCTGTCCTTTAAATTTATGTAACTGCATTCTTTTAAATATGAAGACGCAAATACATTGTTTTATATATCTATAGAAATCAATACTAAAAAAAATATCACAATACGCGACAGCCTCGAGTGATTTTTGTGTTCTTCTATTTGCACGTAATTTGCGGCTGGTTATAGCGGATTATGTGTTTCCGTAAACCACTACTATCAGTAGCGATTTCTATAGATATATGAAACAATGTATTTACGTCTTTATGTTTAAAAGAATGCATGCAATTGCTTAAATTTAAAGGACAAACAATTTATTTATGTAAATTGTCCTTATTAAAATTACCGAAAAAAATCAATTTAAATTCGTCGAATGGACAGTTTACTAATTCATTTAAATAAGTGTTAAGATTTTGAATTTTATCTATTAACCAATAATATATTTTTAAATAAAACTCAAATCTGATCTATAACAAATTAATCTTGATTTGTTGAATTTAAATTTAGTAAGACTGTTGTTTGCTTATTTTTTATTAATTAAAAATATTTTTATACGATAAATTAAGATATAAATATATATTGAATAATTATCAAAGCATTTAATAATGCTTAACTATCGTCTTTGCATAAAAAGATATTTACGAGTATCATAATTAAACAGAAAAAAGTCATTGGATTGTTATTTTATCTATAAACTACAAGGTATGAACCTCACAAGTAACAATATATAGAAGCTTCTTTAAGGACTTGGTATGTAGAATTCTATATTATGCCTCTAGGCTCTAGGTGACTCTTTACGTACGGAGTTATTTGCTGTTCAATTTGAAAATTTTCCATAACCAATTACTGCAAAATTTGACCTACAAACTTGGTATTACTCGTTACACGTACGTTTCGATTGTGACCTCAAATTATATTATTAACGACTAAACTACCAAAAAGTTGTCCCGAAATTTAGATTGTTGATAAAAAGAACTTTAGAATGCTAATGATAAATAAATTTTCGAAATATTTAAAACGTGACTTAAAGATTTAGATATTAAATATATATTTTTAAAAAAAATTAGAAATTAAATTTTAATATAATTTTTTGCAAATATTATTAAAAAACTAATTTTTATCTTTAAAGTTTTGCAA
>NC_029793.2:144937153-144949900 GCF_000816755.2 Arachis ipaensis | reverse complement strand
TTTTATGTCAAGTAAAATTTTCTTAAAAAGTTTTTTATTGTGAATGACTAATTTTTTTGAAAAATAAAATAAAATTTAGGAATTAAATTTTGTTCAATTTTTTGTGTACTTTTTAAATATACATTTAAATATTACCACAAAAATTCGAATCAAATGGATAAGTTGTTTGCTAAAAACAAAAGTTTTATAGTTACTTATAAAATATATAATATTTATTGATTATTTTTATCATATTTTTAAGTCATTCAAAGACTATTTTGTCGATAACATCTCTTAAAAACTTTTGATCAGCATATCTTTCAAATACTAAATTAATAGTTAATTTTATTATTAGTATTTAGCTAAAATATGTTTTAAGGGCACATAATAAACCTATTACTAGTAAAAAAGTTTAAAATGTTTTTATTTAATGAATATAAAACAAAAATATAATAAAAACTTAAATTTTTTATATTTTCGATAAAAAATTTCTTGTTTTATAATTTTAATATGTGTTCTAACTTCTAAGGGCAGATGAGAAATAAAACTGCTAAACAGTGAATAAATACATACCATATATGGGCCTATCTTAAATTGGGCTGATTTGGGATAACCCACCAAAAATATAACCCAAATGAATATTTTTTCTGACCAAAAATAATTAAGCGGATGAGAAGTTTTGAAAGAGACAAAAAATGAAAGCGAAATTGAATTGGGGGCAAATGCAACCAAATGCAAATGTTGCAAACCCTAGCACCCGCAAGGGCAGCAAAACCCTGTTTCATGGTGAATACATCATTGGCATGGCTACGAAACTTGAAAGCGAGAGTGAGAGTGCGTGCATTCTCTTTCTCCTCCTCCTCCTCCGACGATTACGGAGACCAATCACGCGGTGGCCTCCCCCGCTTCTACTCCGAAACTTTTCCTTCTTCCAAGGCATCCCTCTTTTTCTAACTACTCTTTCCTAATACAGCACATCATTTCTCTGTTATTTCACCTTCATTTTAATAATGGTTTGGCTTTGCTTCCAACATTCAATTTTTGCAACGATTTTCAGCTAATTAGCATTACCGCTGCACTTGTCATTCTTACTGTTCGGTGTTAGATACCACATTGGCAAAGCCTTGCCACTTGTTTAATTGAAGAAGGGTTTATTCTGTTTCTGTGGCAATGCAGGGTAGTGTTGTGCGTGTAAAAGGTGATGAATTTTGGCATATGACAAAAGTATTGAGGCTGGGTGCCGATGACAGGTAATCATATAGATCACTTGTTATGATTTAGAGGATAGTTTAGTTTAAGACAATTGATCTTGTGCAAAATTTGGTTATTCTTCTGAATTCTACCCTTTGAACGATTTGAATTAGTTATAGGGTATTAGGATGCTTAATGTTGATTAGTAAGGGGAAAATATTTTAGGCAGTTGCATTAGACTTGAATGTGGAAAGTGGAGTCCTTTCTTGTAGTTCATTTCCAATATGTCTGTCAAATATTTTATGTCACGGTTGTACCGTTAGCCACTATTTTTGTATATTTCTAATTCAGGGAACTGAAAGTTAAAGAGAGACGCTTCTTGTGCATATTTAGTGGTCTATGTTTCCGTATTCATCTCTAGCATAACTCTTCGATTTCAATATGATTTGTTGATGATCCACATCAAGGGTAGAGCTCTTCAACGGGAAGGGAGGTCTGGTAGAAGGATGCATACAGAACATTGATCGCACTGGACTTGATTTTGTTGCACTGAATGATCCAAAGCTAATACATCCACAGAACATGCAGTTGCATGTATTTGCTGGTTTTGGTTAGTTCCTATAGTTGTCTCTTTAACAACTTCATGTTGTTGTGTGTTTTGAAGATGTGAGCTTTTGTGCTCAATTTTTCACTTGTTACACCATGCATGTTTAGGAACTTTGAAGGGTGGACGTGCTGACTGGCTTGTAGAGAAGTGCACAGTATGTTTCACTAGCATGTTGAGATTTTATCTGGTTAGACTTATAGCTTCATGTTATGGTTGTTTCTCTTTTATTCATGTTACAATGCCTTAGGAACTTGGAGCCAATAGTGTAACTCCACTACTTACTGAACGTTCTCCATCAATCTCAGAAAATCGGGTAGACAGATTGGAACGGGTAATCTTAGCGGCATCAAAACAATGTAAATATATTTTTACTTGCCTCTGAAGCTAAGTGTTTTTGTAATCCTATTAGAAATTGGCTTTTCAGTTTGAGGAACCTAATGTTGTTGCTCTTTTGTAGGTCAACGGCTGCATGAAATGGTCCTGAAACCTCCTGTAAAGGTTAATGACCTTCTCCATCTTGTAAGTTTTCCATTTCAATTTTAGTTATTTGCAAAGACTATTAGTCACAACATTGTAGTTTTTAGGATGCTTATTTTCTTTTGGTCTTGTGAATTCTTTGTTTAAACAAGGGATTTGATCTTGCTATAAATGGTTACGTAGTGACATTTATGTAGTATATAGACCGATGGGATTCCAAGTCTTCCCTTCTCCTTTCTGCTCATGGCTAACTTTACCTGTTTTCTGTCCCACAGATTGCACAGTCAAAGCTTTCTCTTGTTGCAACAGCAAAGGCATCTCCTGTTCTTAATGCATTGACAGAATTCAAAAAAGAAACTAGTGGCTTAATCGTAATTGGACCTGAAGGCGGTTAGTTTGCTTAATTTTGTTCAATCTTAACTTTTTTGTTTTATTTGAACGGTTACATTATGCTTAAAAAATGGCAAGTCTTCTAATTGCTACTCATCATTATGATTGTCAAATAAATGCCATGTTTCTTGGTATCAATTTGTTGCTTAAAATGAAAATAACACTTGTTTGTTTTGGTATTGGGTGCCTTGTCCAGACTTCACCGAGAAAGAAGAGAGTATGATGATGGAAGCGGGTGCCATAGGTGTTAGTCTCGGGCCACATCGTCTAAGGGTTGAAACCGCCACAATAGCACTTCTATCAACTCTCATGTTATGGTCTGACTCTCACCGAAGCTAAAAGTTTTGTATCACATGACATGTTTCTTAGATATCATACTTCTATTTAATTTCATTTATTGGGGCCTAACTTGAAATTCTCAATTTGAAGTGGGGTATAGAGAATGATAAATGCAGGGAAGGTTGTGCAGATCTCGGCTTTCTTTAACTGTGAGTATTCGTCTTTAAACCTGTTGGTCAATATTATACAACAAGAGCTGAATTCAAAGTATATAATGTTATTTTAGGAATCACATATTATAGAGAAAACTGATCAACGGGTAAGATCAATTGATAATAATTTTGGTTCAATTTTTTGCGCATATCAATAGCATTGCGGTTTCTTAGTAGTAAAGTAGCACAGGGAGAAGATAGATATTTTTTAATTTTGTGGGTGTTTATAGTCCCATCACCCATGTGATGTGAGGACTATTGTGTGGAGAAATTTAATATAATGATACTTCACCATACACTCCAATCACTCCATAATGAGTCATGAATCCTGAGCCTACATGATTGATATATGTGGCATTTATGATATCAACATTGACTGATTATAAGAATTCATTGGTTCGCAACTGCGATATCTATGACTAATTTTTAGTTGATTTATAAGCAATTTCATTCTCTTAATAGTTACATCAAATTAGAGCGAAATTAAAATATATCAAGTGCTAAATAAAATAGAATTTTGTTAGCACTTTAAAAACATTTATTAAAGTTCAAATTAAATATTTATGAAAGTAACAAGCTTTTGAAAATTTCATAACATCGATATATTTACAACTCAAGAAAAACTGTTATCTTTTAATTTTTCAACAAGTAGATTACTCATTAATAAACCCTAATACAAAAACATTATATTACTAGTTGAAAAGCAATACCCCGTTGACCAAAGGGGAACAATCTGTTCTTATTAAATACTAATATTCAGCTCCACAAATTTCACAATAATGGATAATAAATTTGGCATGACTTACCCATTTGAAATCTTGTCCAACTTCCTGTATTAAACGTTGACATTAGGGTGTGAATCAAAGAAAGTTTGGGTGAAATATTTTGGTGACAGAATAATGAGTATTATTTAACAAGAAAAGCACTCCCCTAGCTATTTCCTATTGATTTTTCTAGTTTGATTCTAGAATTTGCACAAATTTAATACATTAAAGGAGTTGTCTTAAATTGGATTTCTCACTTCCGAAAGAAGATTTTCCTTACGTTGCTTATTATCATTATTGATGACCTAAAAATGATTTTCTGTGCTATTAGATAACACTAAGGAACAAAAAATAAACTCAAAAAATTAATGTAGCTAACTTTTTTCCCCTTAAATTTGACCTAATACTAATCACTTCTGTGTAAAAACTCCTAAAATAAGACCGTAAACGAAAATGGACAAGGTCTTAATAAAGTGGCGCTTTTATTTATTGTTACTACTTTTTAACCTGCCTCATGAAAGTCAACACAACCGGCAGCAATGCATGTGGTCCGAGTCAGTAACACCGACCAATTTGGCAATTCATAAGGACGTTGGGAAAATATTATAAAAGAAAATTTCTCCTTGATTAAAAAGAAAATAAGTCTCCAGTAAGAGAAAGTAAAGAAAAGAAAGGAAAAAAATTTCCCTATCAAGAAATAAATAAAAATTGGCGCAACCTTATCGTTTCATCTTATTGTTTAACATATTTTTTTTTTGAAAAGTATAGGTAAACAATAAAAATATTAAACAATGTAAATAATAGATATATTTGATGTTCATTTTACTAGTGTATGAATGGTTATTTTAATATTAAAATTTAAAAAATTAATTTAAAGGTGTAATATGTTTTCATTTAATTGGTAGATATTTATATTGTTCAACAAAATCATTGTTCCCTAACATTCCCTTTTTTTTGGTTATTATTGTTTAACATATTTATCGTATAGGTAAAGCTAGTAAACAATTATTTTCCCTTTAAAAAAGGTTTCGTTTTACTCTCTCGTTTTTCTTTCGTTGTAAATGCCCCTATTTTTCTATTGGAATATCCAGTGAATGTGTACCCCTTGAAAATTAATAAATTATTTAGCTGAGGTCAATATGACAATATCGGGCCAAACGTTTATATAAATATAAGGATCATATTTGAAGTAATTAACGATAATATTCAGTTAAAAAAAATGTTAAGTGATTAGTGTTTTTTATTTTATATTTAAATTAATACTAACAAAAAAATAATTATTAAATTAATTATTAATATAAAATATATATTAAAAATGAGTTAAATAACACATATATTTATATATAAATAATTGATTTTATTGTATACATAATATTTTTTAACAGATCACAAATAAATACAGCATTTATTTAGAGAAGTAGAGTATCTATAAAGCATTGCTTAGATGCGCAGCACTCAGTGCATGCATTATGATTCACTCAACCACACATACATAAAGTTGATTGATTGATTCAACTGCTAATTGAAGAGAAGGAACATCGCAGATCAAAAGGAGATGATGATGGAGAACCTGTTGGAGACGATAAAGTCTCAGGTGAGCAAGCTGAAGCTAACGAAGAAGAAGAAGAAGAAGCCGTACATAAAAATCGATAAGAGTGCGAGCGTGAAGGTTGAGATCCGAAGCAGAAAGGCTCGCAACCTTATCGACAAGACTCTTAAGGCTGCTGATCGCCCTGGCAAAACCACCCCTATCTCTTAATCATCACCTTCCTTATGTAACATTCATTCACCACTCCCTCTATCTTCTGAATTTAAATCCTCTAATTTGAGAAATTTGGTATTTTTTACCCTATTTTCATTTATGTAAACAAACTGTCCTTGTAACTATGTAAAACAAAACAACAGTTTTTTTTTTTTAAGTTAGGAGTGAGACTCGAATCCGAAAACTCTAGATGAGGATGGAAAGATTATGTCATTTGAATTATAACTCGTTAACAACAAAACAACAGTCCTTGTAATAGCTTTATTTGGCAATTAATTTGTGGATCATATATTATTATACATCCATCTATTAATTGTTAGAACATAATATTGTTATCTGGTGATGTTCCTTCCTGCCTAAATGGCAGGCTGTATTATTGATGGTCATGATAGAGAGAAAAGAGGTTAGAGATAATTGTGATTATAAAAGTGATTTAGTTTAATTAGTATACTTGTTAATAATGACCGTCGGATCGGAAGTGGCCTTTCAGCCATAGAACAAGGTCAATAAGAATATAAGATAGGCCTATCTAAATGGTGAGTCCAATTCAAATATATAAATAATTTTTGTGGAACTAGCTAGTGCAAATGCTACTTGACTAATCACAAAAGACAAAACACGTATGTAGATTGTTTCATATTGTTGAAAAAACTCCTCTAAAACATGATATTATGCTATGATATATTTTGAAGGTTGACAATTCTTGATTTTGAGATTTTTTTTTTTTCTGGTTGTCCACGGTATCCTCTAACTCGACACGTCAACGACTAATCCATCGCGGATCTGAGCTTCATTTAAAGGTCTCCCGCTAACTAATTGGTTGCTACATGCACAAGACGAAATTTGAACCTCCAATACTTACTTAAGCAAACAAGTGAGCTGATCACTTGACCAACCATGTTGGTTTGATTTGGAGATCATTACTAGAGTTAATTCCTCCTTGTACAGGAAGAGAAACTCGTTTTTTTTTTTCTTGGTCACCGGAAAAAGAAAACACATCTTCCCAAGAGTATATCATATAATGGGCTTAGAAAATGCAACAAAAATTGGAAGTGTCTTCAGAAGGCCCATATAGTGAAATAAAAATTGGAGCCCAAGAGAGAGAGAGAGAAACTATCTAGCTCGAATTAAAGGTGGAGGATTATCTAAGGAACCTCAAAGAAGTTAGGAAAGTCAACAACGTTGAAGAAGGAAATTAAGTTCATACATGGTAGTATGGTGCGGTAGTTGGTTACATTGAACAGTGGTAATAATGTTATTTGCACTCATGGTGCAGATACCACGCCGATGAATAACTTTGAATATGATAAACAAACTAAAAATGAACACATATCGTCTCACTGATATCTTCATGTAGATGATGACTTCTTTCTCTTATAATTAAGAATGTCGGAGCGAGAATATTAGAAAGTTAGTTGGCACATATGGATCACTAATTCACTATCACTTTCTCGTTAGTAAACGTAACGTCATATTAAATATAATCCAATTCTTCCATCTAAGGAATTTATTCATGAGGCTATCATTCGTTTTAAAAATTATATGGCACGCTATTTGCGCAAACTGACTTTTTCTATACGCACACAAGATACCCAAATCTCGATATAATAAGGAAATCGATCCTCTCCATTTTTTTGAACACTTAAGAGAATAAAGTGTGATCTCTTATCTTTAATTTTATAAGTGGAACCAAAATTAAATAGGAAAGAGAAAGCAATGAAGGGTGAGATCCTAAACTAGACACTATCCAATTTTTTTTTTCACTGGAGAGGATCCACTCCCTATAATACTACTTGAGAAATGCTAGATGATATCGGAATTTATTATTTTTTTTGTTTTTACTTAGTTATTAACTCAATTTTTTTTGTATAATTCTTTTAGTCTAGTAGTCCAACAATATATTTTATCTTATACTTTTAAATATTGATGGTTCTCTAACATTTCTCGTAATATATTCTTTGCCACCGAAATTACAAAATTATTATGGTGTTTGTTGTCTGACACATTTAGCTTCAGAGCGTCCCTTTGTATGCTCTCCGAGTCTCCCAACCTTGCCGTCCATACCAATTTAAAGAGTAAACTTAGCATATATGAAGAGACAATTTAATCAATTAATTAATTAATTAATTAATTGTAATTACAATTAATTAGTCCACTCTTCAATCTTCATGTATTACATTTTGCTTATTGCTATTGATTGTGATGAGTTGCAGGTAGATGACGAAGGAAGGAAGGAAGGAAAGCAAGTTGAAGCAATACATGATAGCACCGTTTAGGATTCTGAACAAAGCAAGGCAATTATACATGAAGGGTGTGGTGGAATGTGCTGGAGGTTATGGCGGTTATGCTGGTAATAATAATGGAGGTGCTCTTAGTCCTGCTCTTGTTCATGCCATTCCTGAAGAAACCAGGGTTGTTGTGCACAGGAAGCAAAGAAGAGAGAAGAAAATGATGAGCTGCTATAATAATAATGAGGATGAACAAGAAGCAATCATGTATCTTCTTCTCAACAACCGCCCTCTGCATTATTCATGAATTCAAACAAGAACTTCAATTGAAGGCGCAATTCTCTTCTTTGCCATGTGTTTTGCATATGTTATATCTATTTAGATTTTGTATGTCAATGCTATATGTATTGTTATTCATGTTTACTATTTTATTTGATATATCTACTAGTAGAATCTTTAATCATGCATACATGTTAATTCAATCTTGCTTGCACTGATTCAACAACCAAGTCACTAAATACAAACCTTAGCTTCTGGAAATTATGATAAGAAGTTAGGTAGAAAGAGTGGTAGTTGGAAGTGTGGTGAGACGGTTAAGTAACAGGCACTATAAGTCTCAAGCTCAAGCTCAACTCAAGTTGCTATCTACCATGGCATTCAGGAAACTAACTAACATGACGATCCTCGTGCTCATTCTCATTCTCATTCTTGTCATCACGGCCAGTTCTTCTAAACCTGTTGACACCCTTCCTGGCTTCCCTGGCAAACTGCCTTTTAACCTTCAAACTGGGTTAGCTACTCTGTTTTCTTATTAATCATCCGTATAATTTAAGGGTAATGCTAGGTAGACAAAAAAAAAAAAAATAGTTAGAACTTACCTTATTTAGCATTAATTAATTATCGCAACAATTAATGAATACTAAATAAGGCAAGTTATGGCTGTTTTTGGTTGATTTTCTTTGGTTACCAAATATTTTCGATAATTTAATAGGAATGTTAGAGGATCATCAGAATTTATTGTATTTAACCATCAGATAATCATCAATGTTTAAAAATATAGGATAAAATATGTTATTGGATTACTATACTAAAGAAACTCGAATAAAAGAATTGAATTGATGCCTAAGTGATAGCTAAAAAATACTCTTAATATTTCTCATAATGTGATTTAGCTAATAATTAATTAATAATGTTGTATTGCAAAGTTATGTGGGAGTAGGGGACATGGATTCCGTGCAGCTATTCTATTGGTTCGTGGAATCAGAAAGGAATCCAGAGGAAGATCCTCTTTTGCTTTGGCTGACTGGAGGCCCCGGTTGTTCTGGCTTCTCTGGCCTCGTCTTCGAAGTAGGTAACTACACAAAACAAATTAAAACCCTAATTCCTCTTCAATTTCTTAAACAATTCATACATTATGTATACATACAGGTCCGCTTATGTTTGATTATGCCAAATCAAGAGGCAGCGGAACGTTACCTACCCTTAAGCTGAATCCATTCTCATGGACAAAGGTCATATAATAAATAATTAATTAATTATCCTCCGCTTTCTCAGACAACTAAATAATGATGCGTTCTTTCTATTATTTCAGGTAGCTAGCATGATCTTCATAGATGCCCCTGTGGGTACTGGATTTTCTTATGCCACAAATCCCGACTCTTATGGAGTCACTGATACTTTAGCAGCTGCACATAATTACCAGTTTTTGCGCAAGGTATAACTAACTTTAACAAAAGGTGAACAATCAAGATGATGAAGATGACAATGCCAGGAGCATAGAATTTATTATTTTTTAAATTATATAGTCATCAATTTAATTCTTTTAATATAAGAATTTAATAATATATTTTATTTTATATTTTTAAATATTAATGACTAACTGATAATAAAAAATAATAAATTCTGATGATTTTTTAATATTTTTTTGTTAATTTGGTATGAAAAAGTATAGGGTACCAATATATTATTTACTAACTAATTGTCAATAATAATTAATGAGGAATGTTAGGAGTCATCAATTTTGGTGTTTTGTAACCATCAATTGGCCATCAATAGTATTTTTAATGGTGTGAGATTATATCTAATGGTGAGAGATCACTCACTTTTATTTTGATGGTTAAGTGCTGACCAGAAAACACCAAAGTTGTTGGCCTCCTAAACTTTTCCATAATTAATATCAAAGACACCTCTACTAGAAGACACATGTATAAAAAGATATATTCAGGTGATACATCTACAAAAATATTTTTATTAGATACATCTACAAAGGCATTTTCATTAAATACAGTTATAAATAAGAGTTGGCAGAAGTTGGTAAAATCTTTGTTGGTTACATAGCAGGATTGATTTGGTATTTGAATATTGCATGCAGTGGCTTTTGTCCAATACCAAGTTCCAGAAGAATCCACTATACATAGCTGGCGATTCTTACTCGGGCATCATCCTCCCTATACTTGTCAAGACCATATCTGATGGTATATCTATATATAATTAATTGCTGTGACATGCACGTAATAAAATAATTAATTAACTTGTTGAAGGAAACGAGAGTGGAGGAGGAGGAAAAAGAATGAATCTAAAGGGATACATACTGGGAAACCCCGCCACAGATTTGTCTGTTGATAAAAACTGGAGAATTCCATTCTATCATAAACATGCCCTTATTTCCGATCAACTCTATCAGGTACCACCCACTTTTCTTTTTCCTACTTCATTCATTCAATACATCTTCTTAGTGCCTCTAATTAATTTCTTGTGTTAAACTCATGGCAGGCAACTAAAACAAATTGCAAAGGTCAATACATAAACGTAGACTCAAGCAATGCCGCATGTTTCCAGAATCTCCAACTTGTGTCCGAGGTAGCCACGTCTTCATTATTATATATTGAACGATTCTAAATTAATAATTTTACACGAAGACAATTAGTTCTACTATTTAATGAGGTGCACTTTAATTTGAATTTATATATTTTGCAGTGCGTTAGGAATATTTTTACAGCGCAAATATTAGAACCAAACTGTTTCGATGCTGCCACAAAAGAGGCTAAAGCATTTGGATGGGATCCTAGTAATCTCACACACCATAATCAATTGAACCTCCTCCTTCCTAACGCTTTTCATCACCACACCCCAACCTGGTGTCGGGTAAATATAATAATAATAATAATAATAATAATAATAATAATATATAGATGAATGTTATCATGTCCTCTTTAAAATAAAGAGTAAATTATTCCTGTGATATATATAGTGTTTATAATTACAATTAAGTTGAATATTAACTATAATAATTAGGTATATGTTTTCTATTTTTTCTCTCTTCTGTGATTATTTAAATTTAGTGTCTGTCATCACTGCCAGAGAAATCTTTTTGCGGTAAACTCACAAACCCATCAACAATGTGAAAGTACGTATTCAGCTCGTTACACGTGGTAACATTTGTGCTACCGAGATACGAAGAATCTCTACTACATAGGCACAACTCCTTCCCAATCTCAACGTACATCTTCTACTGAATTCGCTATCCGCAAAATTTTTGTCTCATGGAAGTGATTAAATTCTTATGCATAATTGACACCTCATCTTTCAAATCCTATTTTCTGCAATTGAATTCGACTTTATCTCCATCTCATCGACAACAATGTCTTTAATCTCATGAGAATTTGAATCTAACATCCCTTGAAACTTGTATTTGACATCATCAACAACAATGTCTTTAATTGTGTTTATGACTTGAGGATTTAAAGAATCTTTTTAAATATCTTTACAACTTCTATCGTCACGAACCATAAGCTCTCCTTTACCTTCAAACGCATCAATTGCATTTGTAAAGATTTCTTCCACTTCATAAAATTCATTTGGTGAATCACTTTTAATATATAGATAACAAGGGGTAATTTACCCTTTATTTTAGAGGGGATACGATAGAATTCACCTAATATATTATATGGTGAAAACTCAGGTGAAATCGACTTCACCTGAAGTTGGTACCTAAGAGCCGTTGAATGAAAATTTAGTCAAATCAGTCAAATCATAATTAAGTGATGTAAATTAAACTGATTTGTTCTTCTAGAACTACAACTACGTCTTCTCTTACATCTGGGCTAACGATGGAGAAGTTCAAACAGCTCTTCACGTTCGGAAGGTATATATTTAATTATTATTTATATACGCTAATAAATTAGCAATGCTATTTAATTTGCATACTATATCAAGTTATGAAAATTTTTATTAGGGAATCAAGATGGAATGGAACAGATGCAATCGGAGTTTATCTTACACCTATGATGTCACAAGCACTGTACCATATCACAAGTATCTTATTAACAAAGACTATAAAGTTTTGATTTACAGGTAAAAGATATATTTACACAATTATACATCGTACACATTGTTTATAGCTCTAATTAATTATTAAATTCACATCACCATGTGGAGTATACAGTGGAGATCATGATGCAGTTATTCCATATTTGGGTACAATGACATGGATAAAATCTCTGAATTTGTCGCTCAAACGAGACTGGTTACCATGGTACGTAGGTGGACAAGTAGGAGGGTAAGTACACTTGATTATATTTAGTTATTCAAAAATATTATTTGTATATAAATATGTATAGTTTAATTTTTTTTAAATATGTATTTTATAATGTAGCTGATTTTAGTGTATAAAAACATAAATTAACATGTATTTCTGTAGATATACATTGCAGTATACACAGCGGAATTATAACCTAGTGTATGCAACTGTGAAGGCAAGATAAAGCATTTAATTATATTTGACACACTGATTTAATTCTTATGGAGAAATTAAAATAAATAATGTATTATAATATTATTATTAATAAATTTATTATCT
>NC_029793.2:144936211-144937005 GCF_000816755.2 Arachis ipaensis | reverse complement strand
ACTAAAGTATATTGTTGAATAAATTCTGATGATTTTTTAGTATTTTTTAAAATTAATTTGTACACTACTCTTTTTAATTTGTTTCTGCTATGGATTTTAAAAGCCAGTGTGACACTTTAGTTTCTTCATCCATAATTTCAATACCATTGTATTCCCTCTTTCCCCCTTTAATTTCATGCTATGAAATAAAATCCATTAGTCTTATTATTTTCGGAACCTAAAATATGCACTTAGAAAAAAGTAATATAAAAAAATGATAGAGAAAAAAAAATATCATTACATCGTTATTAACTCAAAGATTAAATTCATCCAATGATGTACAATAATGCTAACAATGCATGCTTTTTATTTTTAGATAAATTACATATGGACAAATTAGCAGGATAATAAAAATCAATTAGCATATATTTTAGATGTGCAGCTTTTAAAGTTGAATGTGCAAACTTTTTAATTTATGGATGCATTATTTTTTCTAAAGAAGAAAAGTATGGAGAGAGAGGGATAACAAAGATGGATGTCTAAATAATATAGTAATGGGTGTAAAATGTACAATAATTTTACATTATGAGCAAATTTAATTTATGTTTTGATGAATGATGAGTCAATTAGTTTATCAAAACGAAAAATTTTAGATATTCAACACTTTTTTTTTATTTTGCCTAATATTCAAATAATATTAACTATTTTTTTTTCTTTTTCACACTAAAAGTGTTGATTTCAAAGCATTATTATTTGGTAATGCTACAAAGACAATAACTCAAAGTTATTTTATTTAATATTACTCAATTATTCCA
>NC_029793.2:144933873-144935945 GCF_000816755.2 Arachis ipaensis | reverse complement strand
TAAAAGTAATTATTAAAATAGTCAACAAATTATAACTCGAATGAAATTTTAATTAATGAAAGAATCTGATATTAATTATTGTTTTGAGAAATATAGGAAGGAATAACGAAATATCTAACGTAAAAAGGTAGCTAACAATACATAGAAGGAATTAAAAAACAAAATTAACTAGTCATGCTACAAGCCAATTCGTGGAAGAAGTGAACGTGAAAAATGAAATTGTTATAGACAACCTAATTTTTTGTATTAATGTTTAATGTTAAATATGATCTAATTAGAGAAATAACACTTTTCATTTAATAATAATTATTGAGAGATGGAGTCGTTGGAAGCAGGGAAGCAGGAGATAATGCGGAGGACGCGGGTGGCGGCGCGTGACCTGAGGCGGATGCTCTCCTCCTCCAGCAGGACCACCATAGCTGGCAGAGAGTGCGCCATAGTCATCAACTTGGAGCACATCAAATGCATCATCACTGCCAATGAAGCTCTCTTCCTCAACTCCAGGGATCCCTCTCTCGTCTCCCTTCTTCACCACTTTCATAACCGCATCATCCTCCCTCCTTCCTCATCCACCAACATCCTTCCATTTGAGTTCGTTGCTCTCGAAGCATGCCTTCACGCTTCTTGCACCGCCTTAGAAACTCACTCTAATATATTGCACCAGGAAGCTCATACCGCCTTCTATAAACTAACCTCAGAGATTAATATTCTCAATTTGGAGCGCGTTCGCCAAATTAAGAACCGCTTACTTGCCCTTACTTGTCGTGCTCAGAAGGTAATTAAATTCAGGTGGAGACTCACTTGTAGATATTTACACGTGAAATTAGTAGTTAAAAATTGAGATATAACTGTTCTTAATTATTAATTGGTGATCACGTGAAGTTGATATTGAGATTCGTTAGATGATTTGACTGAATTTTCATCTAACGGGCTCTCAGGTGTCAACTTCACGTGAAGTCAACCGTACCTAAGTTTCCACCTTATTAATTTCACGTGAAGATAACTAAACTTGATTAGTGCTAATTTATGATTGATATGTAACTAATGCAAGCTAATGTTCCAGCAGGTGAGGGATGAGTTAGAGAGGTTGCTGGATAATGATGAAGACATGATTGAGATGTATCTTACAAACAAGTTACGTTCTGAAGATGCTGTGAGCAACATAGCGGAGCTTGAGATGCTCTTGGGAGCATACCTTGTGCAAATCGGTGGAACTCTCAACAAATTATTCACGGTACGAAAATTGAAAACCTTTTAGTTGAAATTATTTATGTATATATGCACGATGTATGGCTAACAAGATGAATGAAGGTGAGGGAGTATGCGGAAGAAACAGAGGAGTACATAAACGCGATGCTGAAGGAGAAACAGGACAAGCTGCTGCAAATGGCAGTGAGAGTGGGCACGGCAAATGTGATTGCGGAGGCCTTCATTACCGTCGTGGGTATTTTTACCATCAACATTCACATTGACCTGTTTCAAAAGCATGCCTTGCTTCCATGGATTGTAGGTGGCTGTGTTGCTTCTTCCATATTCCTCTATGTCTTTGCCATTGTTTGGTACAGGCACAAACACTTGCTGGATTAGCCACTGCTGCTCTTCTGTGGACAAAACAATCATTTTTTATGTACCCTACCTTCAATTTCAGCTATTTCAAACTAATTGCTATAGTATTGCTCTAATTCTTTCTTGACTCTTATGTGTCAAGATATACCGTCTAAAATATACTTTTTCTCCTAAAGTTTGCTCTTTTTTTTAAAAAAATATTTGTAATGTTGAATTTCATTTAATTGTCTCTAATTTCGATTTATTTAATTTTGTTTTTTAACGTTTTTATTTATGTTCAAATTATCTCTAAAAATTTTTAATTTTGTCCTTAATATTTTACATGAAGTTAATGTTCAAATCTCCTAAAGTTTTTTTTAAAAAAATATTTGTAATGTTGAATTTCATTTAATTGTCTCTAATTTCGATTTATTTAATTTTGTTTTTTAACGTTTAACGTTATGTTCAAATTATCTCTAAAAATTTTTAATTTTGTCCTTAATATTTTACATGAAGTTAATGTTCAA
>NC_029793.2:144921562-144933017 GCF_000816755.2 Arachis ipaensis | reverse complement strand
CTATATATATCACAGGAATAATTTACTCTTTATTTTAAAGAGGACATGATAATGATGATGAATAGGAGGAGATCAGGAATTAAAAGGGAGTGGGCGGTGGCAGTGGTGGGGGCTGGCGGAGAGATGGAGTCGTTGGAAGCAGGGAAGCAGGAGATAATGCGGAGGACGCGGGTGGCGGCGCGTGACCTGAGGCGGATGCTCTCCTCCTCCAGCAGGACCACCATAGCTGGCAGAGAGTGCGCCATAGTCATCAACTTGGAGCACATCAAATGCATCATCACTGCCAATGAAGCTCTCTTCCTCAACTCCAGGGATCCCTCTCTCGTCTCCCTTCTTCACCACTTTCATAACCGCATCATCCTCCCTCCTTCCTCATCCACCAACATCCTTCCATTTGAGTTCGTTGCTCTCGAAGCATGCCTTCACGCTTCTTGCACCGCCTTAGAAACTCACTCTAATATATTGCACCAGGAAGCTCATACCGCCTTCTATAAACTAACCTCAGAGATTAATATTCTCAATTTGGAGCGCGTTCGCCAAATTAAGAACCGCTTACTTGCCCTTACTTGTCGTGCTCAGAAGGTAATTAAATTCAGGTGGAGACTCACTTGTAGATATTTACACGTGAAATTAGTAGTTAAAAATTGAGATATAACTGTTCTTAATTATTAATTGGTGATCACGTGAAGTTGATATTGAGATTCGTTAGATGATTTGACTGAATTTTCATCTAACGGGCTCTCAGGTGTCAACTTCACGTGAAGTCAACCGTACCTAAGTTTCCACCTTATTAATTTCACGTGAAGATAACTAAACTTGATTAGTGCTAATTTATGATTGATATGTAACTAATGCAAGCTAATGTTCCAGCAGGTGAGGGATGAGTTAGAGAGGTTGCTGGATAATGATGAAGACATGATTGAGATGTATCTTACAAACAAGTTACGTTCTGAAGATGCTGTGAGCAACATAGCGGAGCTTGAGATGCTCTTGGGAGCATACCTTGTGCAAATCGGTGGAACTCTCAACAAATTATTCACGGTACGAAAATTGAAAACCTTTTAGTTGAAATTATTTATGTATATATGCACGATGTATGGCTAACAAGATGAATGAAGGTGAGGGAGTATGCGGAAGAAACAGAGGAGTACATAAACGCGATGCTGAAGGAGAAACAGGACAAGCTGCTGCAAATGGCAGTGAGAGTGGGCACGGCAAATGTGATTGCGGAGGCCTTCATTACCGTCGTGGGTATTTTTACCATCAACATTCACATTGACCTGTTTCAAAAGCATGCCTTGCTTCCATGGATTGTAGGTGGCTGTGTTGCTTCTTCCATATTCCTCTATGTCTTTGCCATTGTTTGGTACAGGCACAAACACTTGCTGGATTAGCCACTGCTGCTCTTCTGTGGACAAAACAATCATTTTTTATGTACCCTACCTTCAATTTCAGCTATTTCAAACTAATTGCTATAGTATTGCTCTAATTCTTTCTTGACTCTTATGTGTCAAGATATACCGTCTAAAATATACTTTTTCTCCTAAAGTTTGCTCTTTTTTTTAAAAAAATATTTGTAATGTTGAATTTCATTTAATTGTCTCTAATTTCGATTTATTTAATTTTGTTTTTTAACGTTTTTATTTATGTTCAAATTATCTCTAAAAATTTTTAATTTTGTCCTTAATATTTTACATGAAGTTAATGTTCAAAGAATGTTCAAAAATAATTTTAGCACAAATAAAAAATGTTAAGAATAAAATTAAATGTAATTAAACGTCATATTTTATCCTAATTATAATAATTTGAAAATAAAAAATATAACACATACACAAAAAAATTAATTACAATATTTTTATATTATATATTGTTTTATATATTCTTAATCTAAGATTTTGTATTTCAATTCTCAATATATAATCTAGCTAATTTAACTATTGATTTTTAGAAATAATACTTTACTCTATCATATTCTTTTTAATTTTGTATAAATAGTATATACAACTCTGCTAAAAAGATAATAAAAAATTTAAACAATGTGAATAATGAGATGCAGATTTAGCTCATACATATAAAAAATAAAAAGTATTTTACAAATTATTTAAATTAAAAAATTCACTTAGTTATTCCAAAAAAATAACCATTCCAAATCTTAATTTACTAAAATATTTTACTTCAATACCCTTTTTTTTCTCAACAGGCTATCACTCCCCACCTTCACCAATAATCATCCCATTCACCGTCGCTACTTGATTTGCCACACGTCGCCACCAGTGTCACTCACCCCTAATAAAAATAATCATCTACTAAAGACAAAAATAAGAGTTAAATCTCAAAGTAGTTTCTAAATTTTCATCCAAACATCAAAGTGATCCTTGAAATTAATAATTACCCAAATTCGTCCCCGAAATTGTCCTTTGAGACTCATAATAGTCCCTAAATTAATTTCCGTCCATCCTTATCATTGGAGACGACTGAAACGACGTCGTTTTGTAGTTATTAAAAAAAAGAAAGAAAACCCAAGCCTCCCCTTCCCCAACTCGAGCCCCTTCCCCTTCTCTTTTCCTTCCCCTTTCTCTCTGTTGTCGCTTCTCGTCGGCCTCCGTCACGGTATTGCACCGCACCGCACGCTGCACCTTCATCAGCATGAACCTGGATTCTTTCTACCTGGCACACAATGAGGAATGTAATAAGCTTATTGAAGGTGGAACAATCTAAATTGTGGAGGTATTTACTGCTTCATCTTGCCAGCTGGATGTCTCTTTCTCTCGCTCTGTCTCTTTTTTTTTTGTTAATTATTGCATTTTGATTTAGTGAGAATGGAATCCATCCAGATCTTGATTCTTCATTTTGGGAGATGATCTTGATACTTGTGTCAACAAAGTTTCTTACTACTAGAATAGCTTCTTGATGAACAACTTGTTTTCTGTTTATGGTATGTGTTTGGGAAAGGGTCTCAGGCATAGGAAGAGGAAGGAGAAGGAGAAGGGCATTAGATTGGTGAGAGTTGAAATCCATTTTGGTCCCTGAAATTTTCGACCGACTTCAATTTCGACCCCCAAATTTATAGTTACCCAATTAATACCCTCAAATATTAGATTGTGTCCCACGTTTGTCCTTGTAGCTATTTTCGTTAACGGAGATCTGATGTGGCACGTTAAGTTGATAAAGTGTGTATCCACGTGACACCCAACTTGCCAAAATGGATGTGTAATGAGTGAATGATGTGGCAAAAGTTGAATGAACTCAATTTTTTCAGCAAAGTCTCGAATATATTGGGAAAAGAGGGTTGCAAATTGAGTTCATTCAACTTTTACCACATCATTCACTCATCACACATCCATTCTACTAAGCTGGGTGCCACGTGGATACATATTCTGTCAACTTAACGTGCCACATCAGATCTCCGTTAACGGAGATAGCTACGGGAGCAAGCGTGGGGTACAATCCAATATTTGGGGGTGTTAATTGGGTAACTATAAATTTGGGGTCGAAATTGAAGGCGGTCGAAAATTTCAGGGGCTAAAATGGATTTCAACTCGATTGACGAAGGAGAAGGGGAAAGAAAAGGGAAAGGGAAAATGGGGATGGGTTGGGGAAGGGAAAAGGGAGCGTCGAAGGGAAAGGAAAAGGGGACTGGGGAAGGGGAGCGTGTTTTACTTTTTTTTTAAATAAATATAAAACGACGTCGTTTCAATTTTTTCTAATAGCAAGGATGGACGGAAATTATTTTAGGGATTACTATGAGTCTCGGAGGGTAATTTCGGGGACGAATTTGAGTAATTATTAATTTCAGGGATTATTTTGAGGCTCGAGTGCAAGTTCATGAACTACTTTGAGAATTAACTCCAAAAGTAATCATCTGCATACCTAATAAATTGAATATCTAACCTATTTTAATTATATATAACTGAACCAATCTAATCAAAATAATCATCCACATAAGAACTAAAATAACTATCCGCATACCTACTAAAATGACCATCTTAAACTGGCCATTGAAATAGGAGAAAAAGGAGATGAATGAACACAAGAGCCAACAAAAGAACGAACAAAATACAAGAAGCCAACAGAGAAGGATGTGGAGCAGCGCCGCAAGTGCAGAGGTTGTGACCATTGGGAAGACAATGCTTTGGGTTTGCAAGAACCTGAGAATGGACTGAAGAAGGCCATTCGCGAAGATGCTTGGGATTAAACAGCGGGCATACTTGCCATCTTGGTTGGCTATGGCTTTGTCTTGGCGCATCGCAATTAGAATAGGCCGATGCATCAATAAAATCTGCTGCGGTGGTAGCTGGGATTCTTGCCGGCCGGGGGGTTGCCAGAGCGTCGGAGGGGACGCATCGGGAAGAAAGGAAGTGGAGATCACTGAAATACAGAGAAACAAGGGGCATAATATGAGGTGGCTGTGGTGTGTGCGGGAGATCGCAGCAACAGCGGTGGGAAATAATGCGGACGTCAGAACTTTCTGCCGGGAGCAGTAGTTGCAACGACACAGGATTAGGCTGCAGCAATAAAAGAAAATATCGGAGACTGGGAGGAAACAAAAATATTAAGAGTAGCCATCTGTAATAGAAATGGCTTAAACTGCAAATTCTAATTTTATAAATTTTAAAATTTTGTAATTAGATAATTAATTTAAAAATCTGAATTTTAATTATAATTGACCTTTCAATTTTAAATAATTATTCACATTATTCATTCAAGTCATTATTTTTCCATACTTTCTCTACTACATAATATAAATAGATATTAACATTAGTTTTAAAAAAAAACAGACACACACTACAATTAGCGATTTTAATTTTTTGTGTGGGAGAGAGAAACATGTATGACAATATGGTGTGAGGAGAGAGGTGTTTTATTTGTCTATGGGATGACACAAATCGGAGGCACCGATTTGTTTGCATTGTTTTATTTTTTAAACAAATAATTACAAATCGGACGGTCCGATTTGTGATTTCGAAAATAAAAAAAATGTAATGTTAAAATCCGACCGTTCGATTTTTATTTTAACAAATAAAAAAAGATAAAAAATACAAATCGTACCCTCTAATTTGGAGTTTAATTTTTTCTTCAAACAAATCGGATCCTCCGATTTGTAATTTATTTTTTCATCAAACAAATCGGACCGTCCGATTTGAATAAAACACCATATAAAAAAACACCTAATTTTTCAATAACAATGTATTGCACGTATATTTAATCAATATAAAAAAAATTAGCCTACAATTAGCATGAAAACTTATAGATCTTGACCGTTGATCCCATGTGGCGGCGCATTATCCATTAACCGAAACCAGTGGTTGTAGAGAGAAAAGGTATGTAAGGCAGAAAGAAGAGAGTGATGATGCGATGGCGATGAGCTGAACAGAACAAAACATGTTGATGGCACTAACTGTCGCAATAAACAAGTATGCTTCTTCCAACCTTCAAGCACTTCATAAGACACAACAACGAAAGCCACCATCAACGTTAACCACCATTACCAACAACGTTGAACTTGGAAGGAGAAGCCTGATCTTATCCACTTTAATCGCCACCACCCAAGTTCCCGAATCTAGGACCCAGCTACTTCAAAGTATGCATAAACTTATCTCTCTTTAATTACTTGTACATGTACTGCTCAAACAACGTTATGTATATACTTATGTTGTCAGAATATCTCAAGAAATCAGAGGAAAACAAGGACAAAAATGACAAAGAGGTAAGCTAAATTTCCTCCTCACTGCTATCATCATAAAGTAACGAATTTAGATGTTATTGAATTTGAATGCCACGATATAACTTTACAAGTTTCATAATTGCTTGTGTATGTTGTGTTGCAGAGGTTGGAGAGTTATTACAAGCGAAACTACAAAGATTACTTCGATTTGATGGAAGGAACTTTGAGGGCAAAGAATGATGAGCAGCTTTCGGATACAGAAAAGGGTATCCTTGATTGGTTGCAACGTAACAAGTGAAATAATCACTCCACACTCCACCCTTTTTCTTTTTCAAATGCTAAAGTTGCTTGCTAGTAGATTGTGATGTTTTCCTGTATCATTGAACTCTACAACCATTTCAAGTAATTGTACTGCATATCCATTTTCATACCGGAACGTATTGTGTTACAGGTAATTATGTTTGGGAGGCACTTTCTTTTCTTGTAAGGTGTTTCAGTCAGTGAAACTTAAAAAAGATGGAGTATGAGAGACTTGGGAGCAATGACTTGTTGCATAATAAGCCAACTTAAGTGGGATTTCCTATTAGAATATCATAATTAGAGAACAAAATCAGGAAAATATCAAAGAGAATTAGAACAAAAATCAATGTAATTTATTAGGATATTATTCCATAACGAGCGTACTTTTAGGGTTTATATATTGGTAACAACCTTATAATCACAGATGAAAAATATGAATAATAAAAATAATACTTTTCTAATTAATTCTTCGTTTCTTTCCTAAACTCTTTGTACCATGGTAACAGACTAATTTCCAAAATACTTAACCAACTCTAATAGTGCTTATCCTGCCCATGATTTTGGAACAGTTTGGCACAGCCCCTGTTATGCTCTGGAGTCAACTTCATTTATAAATTTCAAGAGTCCAAATGAAGATATCTGAAGTCAAATCTGTAGCTAGCAGTTTGTACCAGACTACTGTATATGAAGTTATGTATATCTTCCTTCAATGTTTTGTTTGTATTCACATAATGGAATTTTAAGATTTTAAGGCAAGTCAAACACTAATCCAAATTCCAAAGGGTACGAGTCCTATTATTGGAGGTTTCTGTTTTCAAAGTCCACAAATGAGTGAGCAATAATAAAACTTTACTAGGACTACGAGTTTCCAGAATCAGTAGCCTCTACTTGGAAGTAAAGTAATGAAAAATTACTTGGTGATTTGAAGTGAGGTTCTTACTACAGAATTCTATATATTAGAGGCATTGACTATTGGAAAATTTATTTGTCAATTATACTAGTTGTTAGTTGTTGGTTGTTACTGTCTTAAAAAATTGAACAATGTGGATTGGTTCCAAAGCCATACATGCATAACATGGATTCTAGCAGTGACGTAATGAGTTGTTGTTACTCACTAGACATGTTAGTATGTAGTACCACAGTCATGTCCTTGGCATAATCCTCAGAAATTCAGAAGGTGTTTGTCTTAAGAAACGGGAACATCACAAATAAATTGGAAATGGTCATAAGAAAGATTAAAAAAATAAAAAATAAAAGAAGATCATATATGAGAGGCTTATTTGAAGGCAAGAAAGCAAAGCATGCACCCTTCTCAGTTTCCAAAAGGATAAAGAGGAGTTTGGTCTTGGTGGTGGTTGGAAGGGCAAAAATGTTTCCCCCCACACCCTTTTTGGATTCTTATATTATCCATTTTAATTTGGTATGGAATGCAGTGAGGCAATGAATATCACCATTCTCCATTTCTTTTTATATTATTTATCACTCTTTCTAGAAGCTTTATTATGTCTTTCATGATTTGTCTTTATGTTATCTTCTTCTATTATTTCTATCCATTTTTTAATTAATTAACTTGCAGATTGTTTATGACAAACCCACATGTGGGTGGAGATCACAATTTTGACATCCTAAATTCTCAGTGGCCATCTTTTGTATACTTTTTCAACCTTTCCGGACTCATATGATCATATCAGATTTTTTATTTTTAATCATAAGTCCAGCTAGTGACTAGGAATAAGCAAAGGAATAAAAAATTTGAAAGGCACAAATGTGGATGACATCAAGTCTTATTATATGACAGCTACAAAGCAGACAGAATTGGAGGGTGCAAAGCTAAATAAACAAACATCACAATAGCATGCATTTTTTTAAATAGGGGGGATCCTTCCAAAAGAGATAAAGTTGACAAACTAATCAAAATGGGGCATGTTCTTTTGGGTCAGGAAGATCTCAGGCAGGATCTCATGAGTTTAAGAGAGAGTTACTGATACAGATATGATATATTCCAACATGAGTGTTGCCATTGCATTTCCCTCTTCATATTTGTACAATGTCCTTATTGCCCATCCCTTCATTACAATACTACTCACTACTCAGTTCTTGTCTCTTTCTGAAAACAGATTAAGACCTTAATTTTGGAGCAGTCAGCATACAATCTTTTTTAATAATTAATATACCTTTTTTTTTTCTTTTATATATATAACATAGAGTTATGTTAATTGTTAACATCTATTGCACTATTATAAAAATACAATGATCCTACCTAATCAAAGTAGAATCATATAGCCTTTATCTGAATTATCAGCAAATCTTGTATCTATATACTTAGTCGGCAGCATTTTGTTGTCATGCTCTACTGAAAAATAAAATAAAAAAGGATGTAAATCTGGACCATTATATCCTATGATATGGTTTGAATGCATTTATCCATATCATTGTGCCAAAACAATGCAAGAAGCTTGAAGAACATATTGTGAACCCAGTTATCTGTAATGAATGCAGTTATAATCTCTCTGCTCTTTCTCTCAAGTCATTAGATGGCAATTTTTTTTTTTTTAAGGCCAGAGAAAGTTAAGACCGGGTTCTTTTCTTTTTTGTATCAATGTAATAAGTAAGATATTTATCTTTGTGTGTTTTACTACAAGAGTTGCTGGTACTTCTTCATTTCTCACATAAATTGAGCATGGTTTTCTTATGTAGCTTGTGTATGTGCACCATCCATTTGGACAAAATTAAACTTTGAAATAAAAAATATTTATATATATATCATATTCTTATATTATATATATTCCTAAACTTGTCTTTTCTGGTTGTTTCCCACTGCATTGACATAGCTACCAGAAAGAAAAGAAAAGAAAAGAAAAGAAAAGATAAGAAAGATACAAGGCCCCCATGGATATAATAAAATTCCTACAGCACCATGATTCTCCCTCCATTGATTTTCAGTAACTTCCACTGCAACTACTTCAATGGCAGAGGCAGCTATTAGGTTGATTGAACTCCCTCATCCTCTTTTACCTCATTCCAATCCCTTTTCCTCCATACCAGCTGCTAATTAAACAAAGAATGAAAATGAATTATCAGTATCACATAAAAATTATTTTAAATATAATAGAATTCTCTAGTATAGGCTACATATGAATTGAGAATTATTTTACCATGTAAAGAAAAATAACCAAAAAAAATAAAAAATAAAAACTTACTTGTTTTCTTGAAGTTCATTTTCTGATAGAGATGGTTGAAAGAAACCAAAGTGTTCTTGGCATGAAGATTTCCTCTGCAATCACAGGACACAATTGATATTAGCTACTTTAGCTATACCTCCTTCAAAAACAACATCAAATCTTTAAAATAGTAACTAAATAATGAATAAGCTCAGTTACCTGAAAATAAGTGGCAGAGAAACCTTGTGAACAATCTAGCATACTCTCTGTGTAAGTTTGTTGGTTGGAATCATCAACTTTGTTCTGAAACATTGTGAACAACCATCAGTAACAAACATATATAGATTGAACACACATAAAGAAAGATGGAAGGTGAAACATACTGTGGAGAAGTCATAGACATGAGAGCTAGCAGTGTCATGAAGATAAGAAGGCATGTGTTGAACTTGAACCTCCTTAACCTTCTTCTGCCTCTTCACTGATTTGGAAGCAGAATTACAAAAGGCTCCATTATTATTATTATTCTGATTCTCATCATAATTAGTGTCATCATGTGGAGGCCAAGAAGAAGCATCAGAAACCATGGACAAGTCCTCCTCATCTGTTGAATCCTCATGCTTGTTCCTCCTCTTCTCCTCTTCATAGTAACCACTATTATGGTTAATGCTGTAAGAGTGGTCTAGATAGAGAGTCCAACCAGACTCAACACCACTGCTGCATTCTGAAGCCGCCATTGCATCATTCATCTTGCTGAAAAAGAATAGAATCTTTAGTTTTGGTTTTGGTGGTGGTTGTAGTTGAGTGACCAACACCAACACCAACACCAAGACCAAGTAGTAAGAATAAAAGAAGTGAAATGGGAGAGTGGGATATTGTGGTGAATGAAAAGAAGTGCCAGTTGGAAGAGGGTTATAAGAGAGGGCACCCCTTCACATGGTAGACAGCGAGGCACTGTGTACCCTCTTCACAAAACAGACTACACGTCCATTTCCATTCTACAGTATTTCGACACCTATCCCCCCTTCAATACAAACAAACAAACAACCAACCATTTCATTTTTTTATATTTTATTTTATTACAAAATTTTGTACTATTCTAAAAATATCGATATTTCGGTTATTTTAATCTTATATATTTAAGATCAAAATCAACAACTAAAATCATGATTTTGAGAATTAGACCAAATCAATTAGAGTAAAGTATTGTTTTTGTCACCAACATTTTGGATAAATTTTATTTGTGTCCCTAAATTTTATTTGTTTTATTTGTGTCCTTAACGTTTAAATCGTCCTATTTGTATCCCTAACGTTTGTAAAAGTAATTCAATGTTACCCTACCATTAATTACACATCATGAGCGCTTTAGTTTGAGTTTTAAAAATCTCTTCTTGAAGTTAGAATACAAATGTCTAGGATAGAATCAATGATCCACTCCGAAAAATAGCTCATCAAAAGTTGAAACTAATTCCTACAACATTTACATAATTCACTTTTTTAGGGACATAATTGAATCTAAACACAAATAGTGAGTATAATATTAAAATCGAACATATCCAAGTGAGACCTAATTGAGAATGAATACATCCAAGTGAGAATAATTGAAAAATATAATCTGATTTGTTAGTATAATTGATAGTAGGATAACATTGAATCACTTTTATAAACGTTAAGGATACAAATAGGACGATTTAAATGTTAAGGACACAAATAGGACTTACCCTAAACGTTGAGGACAAAAACGATACTTTACTCTATTTTATATTTCGATTGAATTTTGATTGAATTTTTAAAATTTTTACTCTACTGAAAAAATAATTATTTTAATTTTTAGAATCTTAACTAAAATTAATAAAATATCAGTATTTTTAAAATGCTTGAAATAATTTCTTATTTTATTTATTATGTGAGCAGTAGTCATGTGTCTCTTTCTGTATCTTTAGTTAGAACCCTGCTTTTGGATGAACACTACTAGTAACTAGTAAGGTACACTACTTTTTATTTGGGGGTCAAGTGGTCAACATTTGGATGAGTAGTGTATTATGTGGTTTGATTTTAAGTACATGCTAAATCGGATTCAGTGTTCATATATGGAAAAAAGAATATGCTGTCATCAATGTAAACAGTACACATATTGCTATGCATGCTAATAGCTCTGAATTTCTATTTATGTGCCCATCATGTGTGGCGATTAAGGAAAACCCCTTAAGCCTCTTCTTCTGTCACTGTTTACCCACTATTATCAACGTTGCACCCCCCAAAATGTACTGTGCTCTTTTTATGCCAACTCCATTCATCTACATCCTCCAAATTAAAAAAAAAAAACACTGCT
>NC_029793.2:144918863-144921393 GCF_000816755.2 Arachis ipaensis | reverse complement strand
TACATTTAGGTAAAAAATATATTTTTTTAACAATTTAATAATACATGAATAAAGTATCGTTTTTGTCCTTAACGTTTGGGATAAGTCCTATTTGTGTTCCTAACGTTTAAATCGTACTATTTGTATTTTTAACGTTTATAAAAGTGATTCAATGTCATCCTACTATTAATTATACTAACAAATCAGATTATATTTTTCAATTATTCTCACTTAGATGTGTTTGATTTTAATATTATATTCACTATTTGTGTTTAGATTCAATTATGTCTCTAAAAAAGTAAATTATGTAATTGACGGTAAAATAACATTAAATCACTTTTATAAACGTTAAAGATACAAATAGAACGATTTAAACGTTTGGAACATAAATAAAATTTACTCCAAACATTGGTGAGAAAAACGATGAAAACTCTACCTAAATAATGTATGAATTTGTTTTGTGTTTGGAGAAAAGTAAAAGAGATGGTTGATCTATATATGCATGAGAGTGAAAAAGGTAAATTGGGGCATATGCTTGGGATTTTATGGATCGACATCCACATCCAAATCCACATGCAATCGCAGAATGAGATTCATAATCCTTCAAGTCTCTGCTTTTGAAGGATTTACTCTACCAGGTTTCACATTTTGGCATGTGGACACGTGTGCACTACTGTTCATATAAGAGCTTCCACTTGCACATTTTCAAACACATGTGTGCACGTGCACATGCACTTCTATCTAAATCCTTATCCTTCGTTTATTTATAGTGACACTAATACACACATCATCATCACCTCATTTATAAGGATAACTACTATCCTCTTTTAATTTAACTATATACACACGAGGCCCTAACCTATGAATCTTAAATCTTTCAAAGTAAACAAATAATTAATAAAACTCAAGAAAGCTTTCTGCCTAAATAATTCTTGAAAGGATACCTTTGGCACCATACAATACAGTATATAATATACCACTATATGTTGCTATGCACGTGGCCATCATGGTCAAAATAACAATACAGTACTTGGACGTACTAATTAGCTTTAGATAGCCCAAGAAAATACACAATATAATAATAAAACAACCATTTAATTTGGTCTCCTATCCATGAAGTCAAATAAATGCATTATCAAAAAAAAAAAAAAAAAAAGAGATTGGGTATTAGATTATGTGAAGAAGTAGCCATAGTTTGGGTTATCCGGTGCTTAAATACATCATATGCTTACATTTTAAGTTATTGTTTTTAGGGGTGGGTACGGGTCGGTTTGGTTCAGATTTATGGTAAAATTAGAATTGAACCGATCAAAATGTAATTGGTTTGGTTTGGTTCGAATTTGTATTTTTTGTATATGTATTCGAATTAAATCAAACCGATTAAGAATGGATTGGTTCGGTTCGGATAATTGGGTACTCGATGACTTTGAAATTCATTAAAAAAAAACTAAATTTTTATCTTAAAAATTGAACAAGTACAATAAACATGTAACATCAATAGAAATAATCCAAACATGTTAAATACCAAATACATTAAAAACTAAAATCATTAAAATCTAAACATATTAATAATGAATAATCATTGTCTAATGAAAAAGTCATATATATTTTTTTTATATTTTTTATTTAATTAATATATGATCGGGTTCGCGGGTTGATTTGGGTTCCGTACCCCCAAAACCGATACCCAAACCAATCACTAACAAAAATCATCGGTTTGATTCGGATTGGACCCGATTACCCGTTGATTTTAAAACCAATTTAATTGGTTCGGTTCGAATTCGAACGGGTAATCAAGTATCCGCTACCATGCTCACCCCTAATTGTTTTACATTTATTTACAGCAAATCAACTAATTACCGCCCTACATACCATTAACAAGATTGAGCCACCCATCATTAATATTAAAATGTGATAGGTTAACCAAATGGTCAATGTTTGGTTAGAAACAATTTAATAATAATAAATGGACGTGGATTTTTATTTTAATTTCTCTCCATTTCGGAAGCAGAATTAACGAAGCTTCCTAGTTCCTTTTTTCTTTAAACGTAAACACTAGCAAACCCTACAAGGCTAAATGCAAGAAGGGAAAATAATGCTTAATTAATGTAAATAGAGCTGAAAAGAGGGTAACAATAATGTTAAGAGAAGAGTAAAGAATGAATTTCTTTCACTATTTTCCCTGATGAGACCATGTGTATAAATACTATAAATGCACCACAGTTCAAATCCAGCTATCATATGCCATAACTTTGCAATTGCTTGATACGGAAATTATTGGCAGCTTTGGGCCCATCACTATTTTTGACCTAGTACTCCTTCAAATAATGGGTCAACTTCAATTAGCTGGTGATTATTACAAATAAAACAAAAGGTAAATTATTTTGAAATTGTGCGGTGGTAATTTGGTTATTTAGGAATTAATTAATTTTATCATTTTAAAATATCAAGGATTATTTTGCACAATTTTTTAAAAGAAAAATTAGAGTTAAATTATAGAGTTTAATTTTGATGTATTGAGAATATAAAAAATTTTACACACTCATCCAAT
>NC_029793.2:144912276-144918838 GCF_000816755.2 Arachis ipaensis | reverse complement strand
ATTCATTAATTAATATCCAAATTTAATTCTTACATTAATATTTATTATAGTATTTTAAATTTTAAAAATTATTTTATCAAACGCATTTATTATTACTTATACTTATTAAAAATTATTTTTAATTTAATTTACTAAATATAAATATTACCACTTTTAAAAAATTATCTTTTAAAAACTAACTTTTATAAATTACTTAAAAAAAATTAACCAAACTAAATCTAAATCTACTTTAAAAAAACAAATAGAAAGGACATTAACTATTAAAATTTTACCAAGATTCTAATCCATAATTGAACTATCTTATCCCTTTCATCCCACTCAATAAATAAATAAATAAATAAACAACAGCTAGCAACAACAGAAAAAAACAATGTAGATAAACAATGCTTTTATATTAGAATAATTCAGTTGGTCTAACTTAATTTTGATAAATTAATTCAAAAAGTGAGAGTTGTATTGAGTCAACAATGAAAATCATGGTATCCTTAATCTAAGGTGGGAATTGTAATAATCAGCAACCCAAAAAGAAGGAAGTGTACATTCGTCCGTACAGTGTGGTGAGTGCAAGTGGAAAGTATGAGTGAGTAGTGTAGGACCAAAATCTTAAATAGCACCGTGGCTAAAATCCAAATCTAACCCTCACCGCCCATATCATCAGCCAAAGTTAAAACTCTAAACCCATACTCTTGAAAAAGACGTACACTAACATTATCTATTTATCCATGCACAACTTATGTTGACGTTTGCACGGGTACTACTTCTAAGGAAAATGAATAAATTACTAAAATTCTGGTTAGGGGTGTTATCGGTTCGGTTTGGTTCGGTTTTTATATAATACCAATCAATTGGTTTGTTGTTTGTGCAACAACCGAATCGAACCGAACCGAACCAAAAGCAGTTTGATTCGGTCAGTTTTTTCGGTTTTTAAATCCTAACTAATAGAAAATTAATCTTAGTAAAATGATGTTCAAAACAATCAATAAATTAAAATAATATTACATTACATTCAAATTCAACACAATTCAACTCATTCCAACAACTAAACATAAAACAAACACATTTGTTAAGTCTAAAATTTCCATTTCAATGTATTACTAAACCACTTCTGCGATTCGGTTTGGTTCGGTTCGGTTTCTGTTGAGCCAACCGAAAACCGAACCGAACCGATCGGTTTACATCGGAAAAAAACCAAAAAAAACCAATTTTTTTCGGTTTTTATTCGGTTGTTGTAAATTTCGGTTCGGTTTTGCGATAAATTTCGGTTTGGTTCGGTAACTTACACCCCTAATTCTGGTATTCAAATTTCTACATTATCATTTTGATATTGTTTTGTTGAGATTCATGTGTATTATTAACCAATAATTTAAGTCTAATATATATCTTATGTAATAGGCTTTGATAAAATTGGATCAAAGTGTATCATGTGTCAAGTTTTGTGATTTCAAACATGTAGGCCAAACACAGAGAATTTAGGCCTAGAAAATGAAAAAGATAGAGTGTGACTTGGGTTCATAGACAACAACAACTCACTCAGTATTCAGTAATGATCAATTTATTATTCTCTGGGAATAGCACAATTCAATGAACAGCGAAATTCAATTGCTACAAGCCAACATTTAATTAATTTTTAGGTACCAGTGAACGTGGTGGTAATGAGTTTTCTACTTTTCTGCCTGCAAAATAAAGTTGAGTTATTGGTAGCATATAATTTCTACAATATGATTCCATTGAATTGAATAGCAGCATGTTCCTGGTTTGAGTATGAAGTTTGAAAATCTTTTACTTACCTTGATCCATGCATAGTTATGAAATCATAATTAAATTGGTCAAATCCGTATTAACTGGCTAGATGATCTACCAAACCTGAGTTAATAACCCAATATGTTTTTTTGACTAGATTGATTTGTCAAATGCTTCCAAAATGAGACTACAATCTATGACCCAATTGGTGGCCGACACTATGACTCCAACTAGGCCTCAAGAACAATATGAGCCCCATGGGCCATAGGGTTGTGACCCAAATGGATCGGACACTAGTCCTTTTTTGGGCCTAGGCCCCAATAGAATACCTAAAAAAAATATTAACCAAATTAAAGCCCAGTTTAGATAAATAACTTAATTAAGTTACTTTTGAAGAAATAGTTTAAACAATAAATATTTATATTAAAAGTAGTTTATAAATAAGTTATTTTGTATTTGTTTTTTAGTTCTAAAAGTACTTATTTTAAGAGAAAAGTGATAAAAAGCTTTTTATTATGAGAGAGGTCATTTTTTTAACTTCTCCTTAAGCACCAAAATAGCTTTTTAAAAAGTTGCAATTTTGTTTTGAAAATTGTACCAGACATTAATACTACATCTTTTCATAAGTTAAAAGTTAAAGTCACTTATGAACCTACCCAAACAAGCCCTAAGTTAGTCTAATAATTAACTTATTAGTTCTTTTAAACAAGTGTCTGGTTATAATTTTAAATTGTATCTTATGTATTCTAGACTCAGGGTTTAATATATCAAAGCCTTTATGAGTAATTATGATAAATACAAACTATTGTTTTTAATGATAAATCAACTAAAATTTGTTAAAGATAATATAGTCACAATCCAATTAATGGACATACTAACAAAACTTTGCAGAGGCACGGATATACTATCTTCAACACAGTACAATCAGATCAGTTTAGTATTTCTATGAAAATTTTAAACATGAGTTTTACAATAATACATTTAGTTATTATTCATTAGAATTTGATTTGCAACCATCACATAATAGATATGGTTTTCCATTAATTATAATTATTGGTTTCAATAACTTCCAATGCAGTACAAACTTAATAGATGCATGCCTCCCTCTATTAACACTACTAGTACAGCAGAACCTGTGTTTTTTTTTCCCCTCATATTGATTGATGGTTGAACGGAAGAAGCATTAAATGAAAGAAAAAACGCACACTCTGATTTCTTAGAGAGTAGAAATTGTGTTCCAATTATGTGGTGCTTCAAGAACAATTACATAAATAACTCCAGCTGTCTCAACTGCTATGATAGATGCTTAGTCAAACGCAATTCATCAAAATTTTACTGTTTCCCATGCTCTGCGCAAGTGTGTCTCTCAACTCTGCTCCTTCACTTGTAGTAGTAGGTTACCCAACTCGGAATATATGTCTAAAACTAAAATAATATGTCTTTAATTTATCTTATTAGTTATTACTACTACACACACATAATAATAGTGTTAAATTTAGGATTTGAAGCACAAATGCTCTAATAATCTTCTTGATATGTTCATGTTTTTTCCACTCTGTCAATGCTCCTTTAATTTATTCAAACGCTCTCTGGAGCTAGTCCTTATTTTACATAACAGGGTTAATATGATTAATCAACTGTACTAATCATGGTCATTAGAGTCTTTAACTCTTATTTGCCATTCACAGTACCTTTCCAATATTAGAAATTGCTGCCACGTCTAACATTGCTTTTTAACTAATTTGGGTGGTTAATTATGTGGTCAAATTATTTGTAGGGTTAAACTAAAAGTTTAAATTGTCCGATATATATAACAATTTATTTATCAAAAGACAGACTCTTAAATAGAAATTGGAAAAGTATATAAGGGGTGAATTAGTTATTGATGTCATTATTTTAGCTACAATTTGCAGGCTGTGTTTGTGGGCCCTTGTTTCATCTGGCATTACTGATTCAAAAAATGGTAAAGTATATTTTTTGTTCTTGAAGTTTAGCAAAAATTTTAAAAATATCCTTAAGTTTTATTTTGTTTCAATTTTGTCTTAGAAATTTTCGATTTGCATCAAATATACTCTTAACGGCTAAATTTTCAAAAAAATTAAGACCAATCTAACAATAATGCATGAAAACTATGCTTGATTTGCTTGTGTTGAGGGTTGTTATTATGAAATTGTTGTTGAATTGGTCTTAAATTTTTTGAAAAATTAGCCGTTCGGGGTATATTTGATGCAAATCGAAAACTTTTAGGACAAAATTGAAAAAAAATAAAACTTAAGGGTATTTTTGAAACTTTTATCAAACTTTAAGGACAAAAAATATACTTTACAGAAATTTTATTTTAAATTTTCTTCAAAAAATTTACTAAAAAAAGGATAATTGATTAATTTCCATCTTTTACTAAGTCATTAAAATTATTATCATGACATCATTAACAGAAAAAAAAATAATTTATACTACTCATTATAAAAAAATTTAGTATTAACTTTTATATGTTATAAATAGATAGATGCTACTCCATTAATTGATTTTTTCTTTAATTTGTTGGCGATTAAATATTAGTAATTGAATTGAAAATAATTATTTTTCTTTTTCCACCCCGACCTTTATAGTTTCCAGTTAACACACATGGTATGGACATTTCATTCATTAAACGAATTTGTCTTGTACACCACTACGTAATAAGCAGAGTAGAATTAATTGCTATTAAAATGTAATAAACGTTGGAATGATTAAATTTGGGACAGAGATGACAAAATAATGCATAATAATAATATGATGATGATGATGCAAGTGGTTTCTCATGTATTGTACAGAGAAATGGTGCAGTGCCGGAAATTTAGCGATGAGAAGTGTTGGAGTTCCAGGCTGTAATGGGACCTCAAAATTGACTAAATGAGCCACGTGGTTGTAGGCCCACTGCCACTAGTTAACCCCCTCTTCTTTACCAGTCTCCCCCCCTGAGACTACAATACCAATAATTCATGCACCAAAGCATGCATGCAATTGCAAGGGCAATCCCCTATGTGCACAAAACTTGCATGCATAGGGGCATAGCAACAAAAATATTAACTCCTTGTGTTGTATCTATCTATTCTAAAAAAAAATATTCAATTACATTTACCTTTCCGTGAAATTAATAATTGAAAGTTGTTAAATAAAAATTTAGTCAAATTAATTAAATTATTTAACGGCTTCAATTATTAATTTCACAAAGCTGTATCTAAATTTTCATTCTTACAAAATTTTATTAGCATGTTCTCTTTTTGATTGTGTCATGATTGGGAGGGAAATAATACTAATAGAATTCATGATATGCTCATCACAAGTCCAACTAACAATTAAAGAGTTCATTGAGTAAAAATATGAGTAATAAGGATTAAGGAGTGAAAAAAGTGATTCTTATCTTTTTTTTTTTAAATTTAGATACAATTAACTGAGTCGTTAAATAATTTCAATGATTTGAATAAATTTTTATTTAACGGCTTTCAATTATTAATTTTACATAGATATAACTGTACCTAAAATTTCATTTTTTAATATTATTTTAAATTATATATTTCGAATAATATATACTGACTTCGAAATATTATACACACTTTCAATATACTTCTTTTGGTGACTGGACGAAATATATTTGAGATATACAAGAACAATTCATAAAGACAAATTACAAGAAAATCAAGGTTTCATCACTATGCCTAGGAAGACTAACAAATTTATTAATAATTGCTTAAAGAGAAAGTCTCGAAATTAATAATTTTTTAAAAAGTTGGTCAGTATTTAATTATAAAAAAAAATGAATAATTTTACATAATTGAATTTAATTTCACACCATTAAAAATATTATTAATGATGAATTGACAATTACAAAATACAAAAATTACTGACCAATTATTATTAAAAGTTGAGCATAAATATGAGCCGATTATGCGATGTGATTAATATCATACAGTGCCACCCTCCAACGCCATTTCTTGATTGTTGGTCAAAACCACCTTATTACACACTCCTTCAACGTTCAAGCCCCTCATTACGTGGCATCTACTCCTCATGTCCACGCCACCCTCCCTCTTAATTCTTTTTTCATTTTTCTCGCTCATCACGAGATCTACCATTCTCGCCAAAGCCAACACCACCACACCTTGCGTTTTCAACGGGATACGCTGTGTTGTTTTCAATATCCCGTTATAGGCCCGATTGTTGGATACGTGGCTCAACCCCTGTGGCTCAGTACCTTTTCCTGCGGCCCAATCGCACAACCATTTCCATCCCCCCCAAATTACTATTCTGCCCTCACATTAACACAAACGCTATGGACTAGAAAAAAGGGCGTTTCAGGCAATGCAATGCATTATTCACAGACACAAACTGTGCTTCCAAAAGAGGAAGGGAATGATGGAAACATCTTGCAGTGTTGAACAACTAAACTAAACAAAACTCAATAGATCCACAATCATTACTAACAACAACATCAACATCCATACAAGTATATACTTAACAGGTTGATTTTTACTTTATGCATTGATAATAATACACCAAAATTAAAAAATCACAGTAATAATAATAAAAAATAGAGTCACCTTTAGCCGGACCAAGAATCTACCAAATCATGACCCTTGGTCTTATAATCGAGATATAAATAGTGTTTTATAGGGAAAAAAAGGAACCTCTTTTCTCTCTGACAAAAGATACCAAAAAAGGTTACACATATATTATAATAATAAATATGATATGATGATGATGGGTTGGGAGGATGTTTCCCGTCTTATTACGGCTGCCGTACATCCGGGGGAGAGGATCGCAGCCGCTTGTTTGGCGGGTC
>NC_029793.2:144903706-144912201 GCF_000816755.2 Arachis ipaensis | reverse complement strand
AGACGTCGAGGACGGCGACGGGGCTCTGAGGTGGCGGGTGGCCTCGCGTGGCTTTGGTGGTGGATGCGGGACACGTGTCCAGCACGTAGTCCTCCATTAGTTGGTGACAGCGTCTCACCATTTCCTATCCGAAAAAACCAACAAAGATTCATTGGAATAATAAAAAAGGAAAATAGTAATGAAGAGTGTGAGTGTGACGTGCAGCTTTCCATACTTTTGAAATTGAAAAAGCAAAACAAACAAATTTACTACCACAAGTTAAGAAAAATCTTCTACTAACAAAGTCGCAGTACTAAAAAGTAATGATTAATGAACCAACTACTGCATACTAAAGTCAAAATATTAGTCATCATCATACATGGTTTACTCTGTGGTGGAATACATGAGGGTGGTGGTGGCCAGCTGAGCAGAGGACGGCGGCAGCTGCCACGGCGGACGGCGGAAACTCCAAGAACTTAATCACTAATCACATGGTGACAAAAATCAAGACAACAGTAAACAGAAAAGAGAGAAAGAGAAAAAGGTAGATTACGTTACCACGGGTGGAGGCGAGGATGAGGTCGGAGGCAGCGGAGAGTAACTGTAACCGGTTGAAAGAAGAAGAAGAAGAAGGGAGGTTGGTGAGGTAATAATGAAGGTAATGGAAGGGGGTAACGGAACGGAGTGTCCAGTTGAGATTAGACAAGAGGCAAAGCTCCATTCTGCGAAGGGTTTTGGGGTGAAACACCAAGGTTGGCTGGAAAAGCTGGAGGTCAAGCAAGAGAGGCACTTGTGGCTCCTCCATTTTCGCCGCCACAGACAAACACGCCACGGATAGTAGCTGAAATGCCCACCTGGATCGTACCGGAAGAGAAACGAGGGAGAGGAAGCGGTCCATGTAGTTGATGGAAAGGAAGGCCGTTACTGGATGGAACTCATAGAATGCCTGCACCTGCATTGCATTGCCAAAACCATGTCACATAACAACGAAACCACGTTGCTTCTTGCATCTTACCAAGGCCTACCTTTAACATCCAGTTGATGGCGTCCAACCGTGCGCTCACGTCCACCGAACCATCGCCGCACCGCCGGAGGTAATCCGCCGACGCCATGTGCCGCGCCTCTGCGTCGATGAGTTCGCTGATGTCGGAATCATCGTCGTAGGGCTGCCAGAGTGCTGTCAATGATGGCGGAGAGGGGTGGTCGGAGATTGCTTCGCTGGCGTCTTCGACGCACAGCATGCTAGCGGAGGAAGAAGACATTGCGGTGGTGGTGGGTGGCGGGTGAGGATGTAGTAGGAGTAGTAATGGGAGTGCGGTGATGGGTCATTGCATTGGGGGGGTTGGTCTTTATGGATTTGTGTTTGACATATTAAGTGCTCTTCCCTCTCTCTCTCTCTCTCTCTCAAGTTTTCTTTTTTTGTCTGTTTGCTGGGTTTAATTTATTTTCCTTGTTTTGTGAATTTTGAGTGTGAAACAGTCTCCAATCCTAATGTGTTTTCCGTTTTGGAAAATGGTGAATGGAGGAGTTATCAAAGCACAGAGACAAGTCATAGGACAGAAGAGAGAGAGTGTGTGGAAGGCAGTGGTAATGAGTAAAGAGGTGATTGGTGTATTAATGCCTTAATATCACGCATTTCTCTCTTCCTACTCTCTTCTTTCTCGCAAAATTTTAATCATCAACCACCATAGCCTCCACCATTGCACTTATTTTCTTTCTTCACTAGTTATACCAACTTATTTTCGTAGCTTCATCATAATTAACAATAATTAAGTTAAATAATATCAAATTTTTATTAGGTAATTTGATGTAAGTCATCACATTTTCCTTTTATGTTTTTATTATGCAACAATTTCATGTAGCGAAATCCACTCTAAATGTTACCATCCAGTTGCTTCCTACCAATTATTAGGTTGATATCTACGACTACGATGCTCCCTTTTTTTTTTTTTCTCTTTTGGGCTGGAAATACCAATTTCTTTTGTTTGTTTTCACCTTGTGTTGACAGCATAGTAGCGTGATTCCCGCATGACATGGGGTCCGTTTAGTTCTAAGCAATACCCAAATAAGCCTGTTTCCAAGGGTCATCCTTATTTCTAAGTCCAAATCCTGAACAAATTTTTGTGTTATTTTTAAAAAATATTATATAATGATATATATTTGAATTCTTTATCAGCACTTTTACTCAGATCACATGAAACAGAAATGTAGCACACCATCAAACTATAAGTAGTTAGATTCATCTACATAATAGAAACATGATTACTTAGTAATAAAAGCTATAATCTGCTAGCCAATAATCCATCCAATAATACGCTATAATCTGCCATTTTGTTTTATACATACTGGTGTATTCAGTATTCAGAATGAAGGGAAAAATCTATTAAGGTTCATAGGCAGGGAATAGAACTCTTCGGTTCTAATATCCTGATCGAAGTTCCTGAACCTTCCCCACCAGTGTCTCCCACTGTCACGCCTCGTTGCGCTGTGGCCGCGACTCATGGTAAAATCCAACAAGTAAGCTACTATAATTGCCACAGTTCCTGGAGATGAGAAAATCACTTGCACTATACTGTTGAACTGCAGTAGTATGTCAAACATTGAAAATTCAGTTACAGTTATATAATATTCAAACATAGGCAGTGTTTAAGGTGATATAGATGAATACATACAGCAATGGAACGAGTATGAACAGGGCCATGACCAGATATTAACAGATATTCATTGAAATATTGAGGAACAGAAAGGCCCATGAAGAGAGAAAAGCCAATGATGAACATTGTTCTGAAGCTGTTCAGATTACAGAATTGAAGAAAACAAAGGCCTGCTGATGCTGCTTAGTGCAGAAACAAATTAGTACAGCAAGATCAGCAAGTATTGAAACTGAAGTAACAGATTAAAGTGAACACACATACCTACATAGGCAAAGAGAATGCAGTACACAGCTGCTACAATTGGCAATGGGATCGAAGCAAGAACCGCTCCGAATTTTCCTACACACCATGACTCTATCAGCTAAGAGACTAAAACACAAATTGGTTGTCACTTTGACACAAGAGTAATGCATGTAACACCTAATATAGAGAAGAAAAACATGAATCCTGCTGATATTTGAACGACCCTTCGGCTTCCAACTCGTGTTAAACCCAAGAGTCCTGCATTTTCACTTAATACCAAAGAGTAACATTAACATAGATCCTTAGCCTATATACAAATGATTTTAAAGGTAACAAATTTTTTACACTGATGCAGTGGATCCAGTTGCCGTGCCGAAAAAGGCATCCACAAGATTACTGATTCCCTGAAATCATTGAAACTGGATCATATAAGTTTCATTTTGTGGAGCTACATGCTCATACAGATTGGAATGTTAAAGAATCAGATTGTACCAGCCAACCAATACCACGGCTAAGGACAGATGGTGGAACAGGAGTTGCACTTCCAAATCTTGAGGCTGCAATGAATGTCCCAGTTGACTGCTCCATAGAAAGAAAACAATTAAATTTAAATTTAAATCAATGTAGGAAAAGGATTACTGATCAAACTATCACCATAGTTTGCATGGAAATGAAAAGAAAATGTTAAATCAAACCTCTATAATTGCAACTAGAGAAGCAGCAACCATTGCAAAAGCATCACCAACATTGAAAGAAGGGGCTCCCCATTGAAATGGATATGGGACTCTTAACCTGCATAAATGAGCAAAATAAAAAAAAGAGAATTCTTTAGATGATGCTTTGCAATCTTAAGTATCATCTGTTTATGCCACAAAGCATCACACACAGCTATGAAACCACTACATGATTCTCTTTAAAACAAGCAAACTGTTTAATTAGGACTAACCAAGGAGCAGCACTAATTAACCCGGATCGATCAGTACGGCAACTCAATTGAGTAATTGGTGATCTTCCTTTATATGCACCAGCTGCAGTCAAAATCTCAGAAAATGCCCATGCAATTCCAATAGAGTATATTACTGAGTATCTATCAACTACTCTTGATTTCATTATCTGGGGAATGTACTGCAAAGGCATAGCTCTAACATAAATAGTAGAATAGTTTCATTCAAAATGTATAACTGTTCTGATATGTTAATATAAGCTGAGTTATACAGACATCTCTTAAGAAAGTAACATACCTGGGAAAATATCACCAGAATAAGCAATGCAGGGAGCCCAATTTCAACACAATTTGCCAACTTCATAATCCAAAGAAAACCAATGATTTCACTTGTTAGAAGAAGAAACTCAGCAGCAATGTGCAAGAAAAAAGAAGAAGAATGTAGATACTTTTGGGAAGCCAAGCGCAAAGAATCCAAGGCCAGTAAGAGTGACAAGGGGAACCGCACTGAGGGGACTAAGGAACCTGGAATATCAGCAACAGCAATGAATATAAACCGATTTAAGAAGAGAAGCAAAATGTACTTTGTTTTTGTTATACCTTGCAAATATTCTCCAGAATCCCAAGAAGCCGATTATGATTTGGAATACGGACGCAACAATGAGTGCACCTTGTATGGCTCTCATGGATTGTTTAAATCTCTGAAAATTCAATCAAGAATGAACTCAAAAACTGAAACAGTAGAGAGGTAGTAAGCAAGCAAGAATAACCTGGTGAGGGTCTATGAAAACACTCATCCTTGAGGAGAAAGCAACGGAAATAGCGGGAATGATGAAGGCATAGGAAGCCCCCACAACCACTGGAAGCCTTGTTCCAAACCATGTCTGCAAGAGAGTGTTAATGGCAGCAACAAACAGCAGAGTCTGTATCATTTCAGCCTTCTCCACCTGCAAGAAGAGCAAATTGATCAGAGAGAAGGAATGAGAGGTGAGGTTTTGTGTTGTGTTGTGTTCTGACATTGCCACCACCCATCAAAGGGACAAGTAAGGTAGAAAGAAAGACGATGGTGCCAAGCATAACGAGGTAGTTCTGAAACCCAAGTAGTATCCCTTCAGCTGTTGAAAAAAAAAAACACAAAATAATAATAATGGGTAATGAAGCATTAAGAGTAGAAAGTAGAAAGAAGGAGAAAGAGATATAGGATGATACGCCATGAGGGGGAGCTGGTAATGCAGTAATCAACACCGGGAAGTTGATCCTTCACAGGATGAGGTTGAAAGTCATCATCAGCCTTTCCACCTCCTCCTGCTGCCATTATTTTCGATCACCTGTAAGTGTGTATGTGTCTTATATTAATTGTGTTAGGCAGTGACGTTGTGACTACTCTTTGCTTGATTGGATTAAGAGTAATAATAATAGTTAAGAGGTGGTGAGCTAATTTGGTTTAATTTTGTTGTGGTAGCTTGCTTAATTACTTACTCTGTTTTTGGGTATTAGAGGTCAAATGTTGGGATACCAAACATGGAATAATAATTGATTTTATCACTTGCTTTGCATGCTACTATCACACTGTTTTTAGTTTCTTCTTTACACACGTTTCTCATTTCCTTTTCATGAATTTCTGAATTTGTAATCGACGAAATTAATTAATATTATCAGGGAGATGCTTCCGTAAATATGCATAAAATGTCTTTTTGTAAAATGCTTATTATTGGACGTATTAATGAATCGGTTATTTTTTAATTTCTTAATAAATTATAATAAAATCGATTTTTTTATAATAATAACAATAAACCCAATTTTTTTTAGGAATCTAATTGTATTTTTAAATTTTTAGGCATTTAAATGTCTACAAAACAAAAAGTCAGAGATATATTTGTCTTTTTATTAAAAAATTTAAAGATATTCGATTTAGATGGTGTAATTCGATCAGATTAAATTAGGTCTAATAATTATAATGTAGACAATTGAATTATTATTGTTGGTATAATAAATTTATTTTGTTCTGGTGTATTAAAAAATAAATTATTATTAACCGATTTAATAAAGATATCCAATAATAATATGATATATATAAACATCTGTAAAAAAAAATATTTTTAGTATCTTTATTAAAGTAGTCTCCATATTATTATTGCTGACTTAATAATCGAACAATGATAACATCAGAGTCATTTATCAACATGATGTTTATATAAAATATTTTTTGTCTCTCAACAAAAGAGAATATCCATCAAGTTCTATAAATTACATTTCATATCTTATGTTTTTTTGCTTTTATTTCTATAATCATACATTTATGGGTAAATTATGAAAAATATATTCAAATTATTTTTTTTGACAAAAATATTCCTAAATTTGTTATCAACAAAAATATTCTTAAATTATTTAAAAACATGACAAAATATACACAGGTAAAATTAACAAAAAATAGTAATGCAACAAATGAAATTTTATATGTGACAATATGTCTCTAATCAGAAATTAAGTGTTGGAATATTTTTTACAAATATTTTTTACACTCTTATTTATTATTATTTGCATTGTTATCAAACTCTCGAGTTAACTCGTAAACTCGTACGAATTTACGAGTTTAGATATGGAATCGAGTTGACTCGCCCATAGACTATATCCTGAGTAAATTCGACTAGACTCGGTCAAACTCGGACAAACTCGTGAGTCTAGGACCGAGATAGCGAGTTTGTGTTTTTCTTCATTTTTGTTAAAAAAAAACGTCATTTTGAAACAAAAAAATACTTTTTTTTATTAGGGTTACGATAACACTCCAAAAGAATGAAAGAAAACTCACTCACAACTCACTCATCTGCGTCGTTTCTCTCAAGTCTCACTTTCTCCATGTTCTGCCACGGTCGCCGTTCCCCGTCGAGCTGCTGCTGTTCGTCTGCGTCTGCTACCTCTGCTCTGATTTACGCCATTGTCTTTGTGAATTTTATCTATGTTGCCCTCTGCTTTGTATTTCTTCGCATCTCCACTATCCACAACTCCATCGTGCTATCACCGTTCACAAGTTTGACTACTTCTCCTACAATCCTATCTTTGCTCTGGTTTGTGCCATCGTGAAATCCATGACTCTTTATCGCCATCGTTTTGTGCTGCTGCACTCTTGTCTTCAATCTGCTGTTGCTGGGACTTTGCCCCTTCTTTTCTTCTGTATCCTCTATTTTGTGTATGCCTTTTGCCCTTTCTTTTAGTCTTTGCTTCTTGATTTAGTTTTTTTTTTTTTAATTTTATTGCTTCTAAATTTAGTCTATTGCTTATCGTTTATGTTAAATGGCCGGATGATTCATCCATTCATGGTTGATTAGTAATTAATTATTTTGATTAGAGTTAATTTGGTTATTTGATATTGTTCAATGTTCAATTAATAAAGATTTAGTATTACGGATTTAGAATTTTTAATTTTGTATGTTCTATGTTGTATTTGTATAAGAATAATTAAAGAGGATTTGAATGTGTATTTTAAAGTATTTGTTATAATGTATGCTACTATTTTAATTTATTATGTGCTTTAAGATTGATATTATTAATTTTAAGGGTTAGAATTGAGTAAATATATATATATCATAACAGGTGAACTCGTACGAGTCTACGAGTTAACTCGCGAGTCGAATCCGGCTCCACGAGTTTACTTAGACTCGCGAATTTGACAACCTTGCTCATTTGACTTTAACCATGAATATTAAAGAGTTTCTAATGAAAAACTTTTTAATTAAATTATAGTTAAACGTTACCATTTCATACCTCTTACCATAATTAGAATTACTAACCAACTATAAATAAATAACATTTTTGCAAAAAGTGTAAATTATTTGCTAATATGGAAAGGGCAGGATCAGCTAAAAGAGTAGTATAATTCAGACTAGCTAGGCTACCTTTATTCTTATTATTAGCCACAGAAACAGAATATAGTACTAATGATTTCAGAATGCTCATCATTGATGCAGTGCAGATACACATAGAGATGCAGTAGCCTGCTAATGTTGCTGTCTCCATAATCTCAATTCTCAAATGTAGAGCCATATCTTTATCCCAACTCCAATCTTCTGGTCTCTTTCTTTGACTTTATGGGTCATAAGAGTACAATTACATATACGTTGCTTCCTGGAACAGAGAATAAAGATCCAGAGCTTTTGACCAACTTCGATCTTCATTGTAATTTCACATATTTAAAACAATAAGGAAATTTGATATTGAATAAATTTAGAAAGAATAAAATATTCTTTTTTAGTTATGTTATGCTGTACCATACATATGTGTTAATATAACTATATAAGTACTAGTAACATGTTTATGGTAATAGAATTAATGGAAGAAATAATTTTAATTTTTTTTCTCATCTAAATTAATAAAATTGGTATATGTGTTATAGTAGTTTAATTGAAAAGACATAAAAGAAAATATCAAATTGAAACAGAAAATGTGAAACCATTACTTTTACTTTTATTTCTTCATTCTAGAAAAACAAAGATTGACATCATAATACTCCTCAATTATAAAATAAAGATAAACAAAATGGACAAGAATAAGTCAACATTTAATTTAATTGTAAAATATGGAAAATTGGAAATAGGTACGAATTTTTTTTTTAATTACAAAATAATTGTCCATGCATTAAAAGAAGGCGGCTTCTTCCTTAGTTGATCATTCCATCCAAC
>NC_029793.2:144886508-144903470 GCF_000816755.2 Arachis ipaensis | reverse complement strand
ATAGTACCTTTATATACTATTATAAATATAAATCATGTGGGAACAAAAATGAGGATAATTGTGATAGGTTATAAAAATGAAATGAAATAAAAAAAATTAAAGAAAAAACAAAGCACCAGGCTGGCCTCAGTTACAACCTATAATACCAAGGAAGAGAAAGAAAAAGCCATCAATAAATATCATAATCCTTATATCTTTTTCCACAAAATCACACCAAGCATAACAAATCACTCAAATTCTCCGCATCGATAATGAGTTACTACAACCAGCAGCAACCACCCGTCGGCGTTCCTCCGCCGCAAGGTCCTCCCTCTTCCTTTCTTCATATATCAATTTTTCTTTTTCTTTTCTTTTTTTTTCCTGTTTGTTGTTGATAGGTATCATTACTTTATAGGCAGCACATTAGATTCAACTTATGCTTGTCACTGTTATTACTGGATCGGATTTTCCTGAATCGTTCTTCAACATGCTTGTATTCTACGATCTTTAGCGATTTCTTTTATTTGAGAAACAGGTTATCCGCCGGAGTCATACGGAAAGGACGCTTATCCGCCTCCGGGATATCCGCCGCAAGGTTACCCTCCGCCGCCGGCCTACCCGGCGCAGGGATATCCTCCTCCGCAGTATGCTCCTCAGTACGCTCAACCTCCGCCTCCTCAACAGAATTCAAGTGGCCCTGGCTGCATGGAAGGCTGGTTCGTCTCTCTCTCTCTCTCTCTCTCTCTGTGTGTATAGATGATGATGATAATGAAATTTGATTGGTTGAATCGGATGCGGTGACTCAGATCGGGTACGATCTGCGAGTTTTAGTTGAGTCTGAGTTGACTCGCTGGCGGCGTGGACGGCGCACCGTTAGCTTACGGCGCAGACGACTTTGACGCGTTAGAACTTAGAAGTTAGATTGAGATGTTTGGTATCACTGACGCTTCCTTTTGGTCTCCGTCACGTTAACCAATGTGGATGTCGTTTTTTTCGGGTGTGTGGCCCCGCTTCGGGGGTTACACAATAACTTAAACCACCTCACCCACTCTTGGTATAGGGTCTTTTTCGTCCTTTTATTTTAAGAAACAAAAATCCTATCTATATGGCGTATAAACTTGCGTATTCTCCTTTATGCATGTTCCGTGAATGAACACAAGAGAGAAGGGACTCATTAGGTTCCTTAACAAAGAAGGAGTCAACAATCAATTAATATGTCATTTAGAGTAATTTATTCATTATTTTTGTTAAGCAGAAACTTGTTGACTCTATGAAATTTCATTATTATTGATAGTATGTGTTGTAAGCAAGCGATTCTAATGTGAATTATTGGAACGTGTTGAATTGTTGTTGCAGTTTGGCTGCTCTATGCTGCTGCTGCCTGCTGGAGGCCTGCTTCTGAGATGACATTCATTTGCACAAAATGGAATTCACAAATTGTATCTTGAGTCTTCATATTTAATTCTGTGACTATATATGTTCCTAGATTTTTATCTTCTTTTTCTGCTTGATTGTTTTGTTGTTATGAACCATGTTAATTTGAGCCGTATGATAAACTATTGCAGCATGCCAAATATCAAACTGCCTCATTAACATAATTTTTTCTTTACTCTATTATTATATATTAGTTTGGAGATTGATACGATACCCTCTCCAACCTGAAGGGGATAAACTTATTTATTTCTTATTTCTTTCTCACCGAATTGAATATTCGGAAGAGGGTGAAGTTGACGCAGTAATGATTTCATTTTCTTGATGGAGAAGCCACCAAAGATCCGAGCGTAAATAATGTGCAATTTACACGAATACCCTTTTGTTTGGTACTGCGGATTGGGAATTTTGATTTTTCACTTTTCATTTTTGTGACGCAAGGACGAGTCTAATTGCCTAATTGGGTTTTGTCATTTTCCACTTACCGTCTTTGTGCGATTGTTTAGCTTTCTCACTATACAAACTTCTTCATATGCCTCATGATTTTAAGCTTTTGGGAACTTTTCTACTTAAATAATTTAACTAATTTTTATGGTTGAATCAGAATCTCTTAATTTTATTTTTCGAGTTATTTCATTAGATTTATAAAATTTGGTGATTTTTTAAAAATCGTTTTTCAGATTAAGCTAAATCGATGTAACTATATATATTTAACATTAATGATTAACCCTTTTATCCTTTTCGTTACATTCTTGACTATAGTAACTGACATCCCTTGTCTTTGCTAATAGTACATTGTATTTTGATTTTTGACTTTTGGGAATACGTTATTGATTTATTTCTATGTAGTATTTTGTTTGGGTCTGAGACTCTTTTTTAACCTGCCTTATATATCTAAAATTTTCCTGTAACATTGCTTACATGTTCACTATTTTGTTTGTGTTTTAGCCTCCGGATTCAAAGTGTAAACAAAAATAAAATAAAATAAAAATAAATAATTATCACAAGGAGTAATGACATTTGCATACTCTAGTACTCATTTTGAGGGGGGAAAATGCTGAAAGCATCACAGTCACAGCAATTAAGATGCTTGTATAGCAAATCCACACAAAGCACTACATGTATTTTTTTTCAAGCGATACAAAATTAATAATTGTAATAAATAAATTAAATTAGAGCAGCATGCATATCCATCATACAAAACAGTGGCAAGATTATATTCCTGCAAAATTAAATAGCAATGGTGTTGACGTCATTCTCGAGCTGGCTGTAATTCCCTTTCTCTTTGAAGAGTTGAATGTGATGGTGTTTGCAATAGAGCTTCCCCTCATGTGTAACAAAGTTTGATGAGCTTATAGTGCAACCTCCATATGTACATTTGAAGCAGCCCCTATGGTAAGGAGTCCCATTAATTGTAACCTTTAATACAATAGCCACAAAAGAATATTATTAGTATCAAATCAATACTTAATTTAATAGTTTATAAAGAGTATTTAGTATTTACCCTCTCAGTGGGATACACTGTCTTTTTGCAACAAACACATTTGTCTGTGGTGCCCACGAACACGTTTGAGATATGTTTAGGACTTCTCTATAAGATGAAAATGGAAAGTTAATTTGGCATGACAAATGATGCAAGAAAATGGGTGGATTCAAATGTATTAATTAATAATCACCTCAATTTCAGAGGGCTGTCTTTCTTTCTGGACTTTGGGAATTCCTGTTATAATAAAGGAAGGCAAATTAAAAGAAATAATAATTAATTAACTTAATTTCCACATGTTAAGTATGTTTACCTTCGAAGCTTTTGTCTAAGCTACCAGTTCTCTTGAAGAGTTGATCATAGTGTGGTCTGCAGTACAGCACCCCCTCAAAAGAACAGTAGTTGCTCAGCTGAAAACATTGTTAAAATCGTCACACCAAATAAGTGTTTGATTGGACGCCATTATTTTGATAAAAATTTCTTTTTTTTTTAATTTTTAATGTGTTTGGCAAATTTCGAATAGTAAAAGTAAAAGCACTAGAAAAATCAGAAAAACATCTTTTTTGAGAAACTGTAATTTACATCTTTTTTTTAAATATCTTTTTTCCTTAAAAAAGATGTTTTTCATGTAATAAATAAACAAAAAATTACTTTTATATTGTTATATCCAAACATAATTGATAGATAAAAAGATCTTTTTACATGAAATATCCAAATATAAAATTACTTTTACTTTTTCATAAGATCTTTTAAAAGAAAATAACTCAAAAAAAATATTTTTTTAGAAGCTCACCCAAACAAACCTTAAACCCACCTTTTTTTTCAATAGTTTATTATTAACAACAAATTCGTCATTTTTTAGAAACCTTAAATTAAACCAGTGCATTTAAGAAATTGGAAAAACATTTTCTCCTATTCAAATTATATATTTTGATGATAATAACTTGCATGTATCATAGAAACTGATTCTAAACCGAAGTCGTCTACATGAATTCAAAGACATCATTGCGTCGTGTCGAAATGTGACGAAATTGTTCATGCATATGGACGTGATAAAGTTCTAATGCATATATGCATAATGATCATAAAAATGATAAAAGTTTAGACCTTAAGGGTGCTCCGGCAATGGTGGCAACGGAAGCAGGCCTTATGAAAGATACGGCCATCGGCGGTAAGCTTATCAACAAGGTAGACCGTCTTGTCACATGCCATGCACTTTTGCTGGGTTCCTCCGAAAGTGGCCATGATTATATATATGATAAAGAAAGAAGATTGAAGAGAGGGAGGTAGGGAGAGGGATGGGATTCAATTTCCTTTTGCAATGAGATGCTTCTCTTATTTTCCCTCTGCCCCTCTCTCTCCTTCTTTCTTCCTCTTGTAAGACAACAAAAATTAGAGGAGGAGATGGAAAACACACACAAAACAAAGAAAGAAAAAATTGTGGATAACAGTGAATTGCGGATCAATTTACCTCAAAACAGATCAGACAATAATATTCATGCACTAATATAGATGATGTGTTGGTCGGCTATCAAATAATCATGCATTTCGTCTCGATTTTTATGAGTAATATTTTTTCTATAGCATCTTTAAAATTGATGCATATACAAAACATAATTTGAATTTTAATATGTACTTAGCCGAAACAACGAGTTAATTAGTCAACTAACCTAAGATTTTTATTTGTGTATTAATTAATTTCTTATAATTCATAATGCCTTTAAATATCATAAAATGACGTGCTAAATAAAAGTATAAGATACGTAATTAACTAATTATTATTAAGCACATTGAATTTAATTATTAAACAAATCCACAACCGTCAGGGCATTTGGTCTAGTGGTATGATTCTCGCTTTGGGTGCGAGAGGTCCCGAGTTCGATTCTCGGAATGCCCCTATTTCCTTTTTGAAGTGAAGTCAACAAGTTGGTTAGTTGAATCAATAATGGAACAAACATTTTTAACTTTTGGAGATATTGAAGCTGGCAAATCAATTGTCTTAGTCTTAGTAATTTGTTTAGTTTACCAATAGCAAGCATGTCTGCATGTGACATGTGAAGACTTGGAAATGAATCATGTGAAAAGAAGAGACTGTTGTAACTTGTAAGTCATAATGGTCTTGAACTATAAAACAAAAAACAAGAGCATACTAGTCAACAGGTGAATTCTAGGAAAATAAAATTAGCTTCTGTAATTGGCAGAACCAATCAGAATCTTCTATCCAGGTAAGCAGATGTTAGCATTTTGTGCAGACCAATTTTAATAAGAGAAACTACAGATAGAGAGAAGATAATCTTGATTCTGATTGAATGACAAATGTAACCAATTGTCACCTAACAGATCATGAAAAGTTGAAAGCTACCAGACTAATTTATAACAAACTTCAACATACTGTATAGATCTAACTATATTATTTAGAGAAGGTTGACTTTTGATGGATAAATAATTCTAAAACAAAAAACTAGACATACAAATAACTTCTCCCAACATGGGCATTTGGTCTAGTGGTATGATTCTCGCTTTGGGTGCGAGAGGTCCCGAGTTCGATTCTCGGAATGCCCCACTTTTATTATTTTCAGATGTGTTCTTTTTTCTGTTCTGTTCTGTCATTGACTTACAGCACAAGTACTTTCCCTGCATTCTCAGATCATTAGCAATTACATTGAAAAACAAGTGTAAAACAATTATTTATTTAAATCCATCACACTTGTAGCATGAGTAATAATCTCAAATTATAATGCATATCTCTCAGATGAAAATCTTAATAAATAATAATGTACATATAAAAAGTAAAAACACATGGAATCTGATTTGGTGTAAGCCAGTCAAAACAGGAAAAAACAGTAGTATTAGTATCACACTTCAACCAGCTTGGTTTCAGTCTGTATTAACAGCACACATGGATTCATATGCCAGAACTTGAGCTTCAATTCTTTGATTTTGAATGTTTAATAAGCCAATCAACAACTGTGTCAATGTTTGTGGAGTTTTTACATGAGATCATGTAGCAAGAAACTTCTCTTTCATTGATGGATTTTAGTTCCCTGCACACATCAAACAAATTTTATTGACTAGAAGTAATACAAGTACAACCTCAATTAGTAACTACAAATTAAAGTAACGAAACATAAGATGTTAATAAATTAGTAACTATGAATTATCTGATTTACAATTTTCCTGTAATGGAAATGTTTAAGCGAACTTTCTGATTGATTCAGCACCATGTTATATACATCTCAACAAGAGACTTACATTTGCTCCATCAGCTCTTGCTCAGACAAAGCCCCTGGTTTGTCGATCTTGTTACCAAGAACCAACAGGGGAATGCCATTTAAAGAATGCTTGCTCAACAAGTCATGAAGCTCATTTCTAGAGATAGGTATGTTGTCATGATCAGCTGCATCAACAACATAACTGCAGGTTGCAAGAGAGACAGAGTTGATGATAACATGCTTAGCATACTAGTGTACATAGATAATCTACATGGATTTCTAAAAAGAGAGATCATATAGATGAAAATTTGTTATGTCTTCCATGGGGATTACAAAGTCTTCATTATACTTTGTTCATTTTGGTGCCACTAAAGTTCAAAGTTGATGCTCCTTCTTTCAATTGTAGACATATTATCCTATTAGGTGAAGATTGGAAATAATATTACACAATGCCTCAGCAGAAGATATAGAGAATTAATGTCCAAAATAAATCTGCAGTGTTAATTTTAACATAGGAAATGAAAACAGATTGCAAATTAAACCAATTAGTTTTATACTCTTTATGTAATACACATTTTTCATGACACTAATTTGATTTTCTTTCAAATTTGAAGTTTCAATTCCTTTGTCCTTAGAACTTAAAACTACATCAGAAGCTATTATTGAACCAAAGAAGATCAAAGGAGAGCCTTGACATTCAATAGAAGCCCACCACAGAAAATTCTAACATAAAAGTGATTCGAGGGCATACACAATAGCTGAAACAGCACGGCAGTATCTCTCCCACATACTGCGAAACCTTGGTTGGCCTCCAAGGTCCCATAATTTGATTGTCACATTCCCTTTGGTTACCTTTTTCATGTTAAATCCTACCTGCATGCATATAGGCCACAAATTTCATCAATAAACAAGAAGCTTGTATAAATAGAGCAAAACAAATGCATTGCAGCAATGACATCTTCCAGTTGCATAAAGAAAAATGATGATGTTACCGTCGGGATCATGTCTTGGCTAAATCCACCAGTCTAGAGCAGAATCAAACAGAAACTCAGCATCAGCATCAGCATGGCAGGTAAAAGAAATCATAAAATAGACATGTTGAAGGTTTAGTTACATATAACATACCGCAATAACATTTACAAGGGAAGTTTTGCCAGCATTCTGAAGGCCAATCAGAGATAGCTCCATCTCTTGCTTGAAAAAGAAACTAGCACAAGGGAATAATAACAAAGATTATTATGGTAAACCAGTAAACCACTATAATGAATTAAGAAAAGGGTAGCAAGTTATGATAGGAACATAATTCAGTGCGATGAAAATTGATCAAAGGTATGGACTTTTTTAACCCCAGTTGAGAGTAGTAGTATTGGGGGAGTGTAAAGCATGATTCATCAATGATCCATGATCAATTAAGTTTCTCAACACAAGACATTCAATTGTAGCATATGAATTGGGAAAAAAAAAAAGTAATGACCAGTTGACAAAAGCATCCCAGAACCAAAGCCCCATAACTCTGCACTGTGTTCTGTTCTGTACTTTACTACTTTCAGTTCCGATTGTTGTGTACTTCTAAAACAACACGATCCTCGCTTCACACTTCACACACTTTTTCTCTTCCCTCCTTATCTCATTCCAAATTCATATCTTCAAAAATAAATAAATAGAGTGTACAACAAAGACACATTTTTATTTTTAATATTGGGTTAATAATGATGATTTTTTTAAATTGTGATCTATTGTGATATTTTTTTAAAATATGGGATGATTTAATTTACAGAATATAAATCAGATCGTCCGATTTTTAAGAGGTACAGAAATCGGATCGTTCGATTTTTGTATTCGGATTGTCCGATTTGTGTACCCCAAATTTTTAAAATTTTTTAAACACAAATTGAAGAGTCTGATTTGTGTATCTCCCATAATTTTAAAAAACACAAAAAATTATTACGTTAAGGTATAACACCCCTCCAATTTCTATATCCAAATTTTTTAGCCACAAAGACACTGCCACACTCATAAATATTAATGAGCTATTATTTTTTTATGTTTTTATTTTTTGTGATTGAATATAAAATAAAGATATGAAAAGGAAATGCGTCAAATCAATTATAGCATAGTGGCATAGTGATAGTGCAATGAAAGAGCCAAATAGGCACATCTTTATTATTAATAAATAATAACTGAATATATTATTTTAGGGCCGACACAAATTGTTTTTATTCACCGTCAAATTAAAATAAGTTTGTCTTTTATCATTCTAGAGATTGGTCGGTTTTCAAAGCTGAAAATATGCTATTTTTTGTTTCACAATATTAAATTTTCAGAAGATTTAAAGTATTTAAAATTAATTATCACTTTAATATTTGTAACCACCACCTTATCAATTTATTCCAAGTATTATTAGTAGATTATCAAATTACTAGTATAATTTAATCAATTTAGATTGATTTAGTACTCACCGGCACGACATCTAAAAAAATTTACTAGATTCTTTTAATTATATTTTTTGGTTTTCTAAAAGAAAAAATAAGAGTGAATATCTCATTCGTCTCCTGATAATTATCTCGAAAATACAATGAGATTCAAAAAAAAAAATATCCAATTCGGTCTTTGATTTTTTTGGAACTGACTAGTCCTTATGTCAAAAAAAATAACATTGACCTTTTTTTTGGCATAAAAACCTTGTTATCCTTTTAAAATAATTGTCATCAATTGGATTGAATTTTTTTTAAAGGTCTCGTTGTCTTTTGAAGTAATTGTTAAGGGCTATTTTAGGTTTTTCTCAACAAATTATTATTCGACACTGTGTCTTCACTTGTCATATTGCATCATCATCGTAGTAGTCGTCCGCTTCTTCTTCTTCAATCTTTGGAATGTAGATGCAGAGATGCTAACATTCTCTGCAACATCATCAACTTGAGCTTCCTTACTCTCTCATCGACACAAACACTTGCAAGCTCTTTTCCAAAAGCACCTTCAACAATACCACCTATTTCAACATCACATTCAGTTTCTCCATTGCTGCACTAATAGTAAACACCGCGCCACACTCTGCTCCAATTCTACCATCTTTCAATTTACATCCATCTTGTACTCCATATCCAACATACTCATTACAATCTCAATTAGTTAAAAAATGAGAAAAAAAATCTTTTATTTCAATTGAACCAACACGTAGTTAAAAATAAAATTATGATCTTTTTTAACCTCTATTCATTCTGCTTGTTTAGATTGATTTTTTTTTTTAACTCTGTGGAAAACACATTTACGTAAAAGTAATAATTTTCTTCAAATAAAGCTGGTGTATTTATATTTTGTAGCTTTGCTCTGAATGCCCTTGAACTGTTTGCTGAAATGTTTCTTAGACCTGTTTTTGTAGATGCAAAATTCTGGTGCATGATACTAAGATATACATATGACTTGAACTAACTAACTTTCAAACATATGGTATGACCAAATGATTTTTAAAATTGGAATGTTAATAAAGCAGATTGCATGATTAATAAGTTTGTTTGCCAACAGGGAATGAGGGTTTTAAGAAGCCTTGAGGTCTTGAAACTGGGAGTTGTCAACTACTTGGATGCCTTGAAACTGCAAGAAAAGCTGGTCTTGGATAGAAAATCTCATAGGATATGTGATACTCTTCTGTCTTTGCAACATCCACCTACATACACTGTTGGCAAGAGACGAACTGTTCATAATTTATTAATCCCACAGTCGGAATTGGAACAAATTGGAGCTGAACTTCACTACACACAACGGGGAGGAGACATTACATTTCATGGTCCACACCAAGCCATTTTATATCCTATCATATCACTTCGCGACATGGGAATCGGTGCTCGAAGTTATGTGGAAAAAATGGAGCTAACTATGATTGAAATGGCAGCTCAATATGGTGTGAAGGCTTGTCCTGGACTAGCTGGTGAGACAGGTGTGTGGGTTGGAGAAAGGAAGATAGGTGCCATTGGTGTTCGGATATCAAATGGAATCACTTCTCATGGTTTGGCATTCAACATTGACCCTGATTTAAGCTACTTTAGGCACATTGTTCCCTGTGGAATTGCTGATAAAGAAGTTACATCACTGAGAAGGGAGACAGATTCTGTTCTTCCACCTGAAGAAATAATACAGGAGCAGTTAGTTTCTTGTTTTGCAAGAATATTTGGTTATGATAACCTTATCTGGAAAGAGGATGCTTCAGTAGTTACTGATGGAACTGAATGAGATGAAAGTATTTTAGCAAACAGATAGTTGTATAACTTCTATGTTTGCTTTTATTCTTTCTTATGCAAAGATGGCACTGAATACAATTCCACACATAATATAAATGTATCTTCCATTAACATTGTGTTTTGGGAAATAACTCCATTATTGATTTCTATGGAAATGCTTACCACTTTAGGAATATAATGAACTCGTTTGTTTTGTTTATGTTACATGCAGATCACCAAAATACATTTTGTACTTCATGTTCCTGGAAAGTGGTCTTGCCTGTCAAGTTTAGCTGTGACTGTCACACCTAATCAGGATTAAAAGCAATGATTCAAATTAATATTGTCAAGAATATCAGCAAATGAAGACAAGCAATTTTATATCATGTGAATTAGTCACATGATACAAATTGGCATGTGATGTAAAGATTGTAGAAATGTCAGAGTAAGTATGAGATTTGATAAGGATCACATGACATGCTCCTTCCTTTCCACGTTCTAACCCACCAAAAAACAAAAATGCATTGTCCTTTTTCCCCTTCATATCTAAATCTGGATCTTCTAAACAACCATTGATTGGTTGGAGAAATGTTAAATTATGTTTAATCTCATCATTGTAAGAGTGCAAGCAAGCCGCTATTTATGCATTACCCGATAATTTTGATACTTTATCAGAGTCCATGACTCAAACCTCTTAAATTCTTCATTTTCCACAGAAATCTTTAACCACCAACAACCTCTTCACTTTTAGATACACTTGTCTATTCCAGTTCTACCTTAGCCATAAATTACAACACAAACATGCCTTCCAACTCTGTAATGGGGTAGTTTCAAGCACCAGAATTCCTTTATAATAACTGTTGTCAATTGTTGTTTCAAATAAAATCTGCCATGAAAGCTGCCACTCAGCGAGCTCTGGCGGATCTCTTCGTCCTGGTTATCATACATTTAATCATGTGCTCTATAGTTTCAGTCAATTGTGAGAATAGAATTAATCTGATAGATAGGTTGGCGACGCAGAAGCTGCTAGCTCATGCCGCCTCCTCAAAAAGTATAGATAAATTGAAAAGATCATATGAAGCTTTTCAGAAATCTGTAGAGCCGAGTTTGAAGAAGGCTCCTTCAAGCAATTCGAATCCAACACACAACAGATGACTCAAACGGAAAGAAGGATCAACTCTAATCTCTTTCTTTATTTTTGTAGTTTGTGTAACTAGTTAGTAAATCTTTCCTTTCATTTAATCAAAGATCATAACTTTTCACTTAGCTGTTAGGACTTTGATGTATTTTACTTTTGTCTGTTTTGGACTAGGAGGATAATATCAAACCATCTAAACTTTTGTGGGATCACATGATACTGAATATTTTGCACTTTTGGACCAAAAAAAGGGTGCAATTTTAGTGATCACTAGTACTCAGATTATGCTAATAGTGACAGCACTTTGTAAGATGTTAATTATTCATGTTGAATTAATGTGTTATTAAGTTTGAATCTGAAATATGTGTTTGCTGAGATTACAATATTACTATAGCACATCCTCTTTGCCACAACTCCAAAACCCACAATCTTAATTTAACTGAAGAGTCATCACAACAAATGATTCAGGTCAAAATGCATACCTAGAAGTTATCAAACATGTACAAAGTTGAAGGATCTTAATGAAATGATTTCGAGTATTACTATCATCATCTTTTGTCCATATGGAAAGAGATGTATAAGACAAATGTGAATATTAAAGAACATTTGGAAACTCATCATTTAAGTCTGAATGCACCAATAAAACAGAGCATATGTCATGGCCCAAAACGAGCCATGACCGGCGCTTAAGAAAATAATCCCTAGCAAGCCTAACCGACTCAACGATAAATTGAATACAAAAAATAACAAATATTTGAAATAGAAAATTACAATTTCTAAAATGAATAAATACATATTCTTAATAAAAGATAAAATAAATAAATATGGATGGATCCTGCCTGTGACATATGGAGCATATACATCTAGGAACTCGACAAAAATAGATACTCATTGCAGATTGTGACTCTTGATTAGAAAATCTCACATAGTCAAGTATTTGTTCCTGAAAAATATTTTCAGAAAAAAAAAGGGTGAGTTTTGCAACTCAGTGACTAGACAATACATCTATAATCCACATGAGACCATATAAATATTATTATCAAAGTAATTTAAATTAGAAAATAGCAGTTGATAATAATAAGTGAATCAATAAGGGAGTTCTCATACAGAAATCAAATCAAAAGTCCACACATGGGCGACTCCACCTCTATGGGTAGCCCTTTCCTCTTGTGTGTCCTAACAGAATAACAGATCTAACGTGTGGCCTACACGTTAGGCTAGCAACACCCCTGCTAGCTGGAGTCTGAGTCAGATGCATCTAAGTTAACGTCATAACCGCCGTTAACTACGGTTTTCTAATACGAGCCTCCCAAACCAATTCAAAACATATAGTTTCAAATACAATAAATCTTCAATCTCTCAAATATATATATAAGGTATCGAATCAAATCAATCAGATAATATTTTTTTATCAGAAATCTTTTCAAATCATACTTTCTCAATCATAAAAACATATTTTATAATTTTAAAGTGAGTGCCAACAAATACTTTAATGTTTCAAAAGTATATATTCAAATAAAATCAATATTTTAAAATAATATAAGGTTTTATCAAACATATATATATAGTCTCATGTAAATCTCTAAAGTATGAATTTCATAAAAATAATTATTCAGCTATAATAAATCAATTATTCTAATCAAATCAAAGTTCTTCAATAACAGTTTTATAAATATAATTAAAAACTCATAATAGCATAAACCAAAAGCTTAACGGTTATAAATGTAAAGCCTACTCACAGCATGGTCCTAACGGACCGAAGAGACCAAACCCAGAGTGTCGAATCCAAGATAAGGAGGATTGAAGTAGAATAAAACGAATGAGCGCAGAATTTAGACCGGAGTAGCGACAAAATGGAGCTGGCGATAGTCCCGGAAATCTAAAACAGGCAAAACTAAAATCGAATTAAAACAAGGACAAGACAGATTAATTGGTGGCATAATAGGACATGAAAGCTAGAGCAGAATCAAGGAAAAAGGCTGGACCGGGATAATGACAGGAACAGTTCAACTCCAGTGGCAACGACGACTTAGTTCAGGTACATCCAAACGGCGACAGGAACAACGCAGCAGCAGACGTCCCTCCTTGGTGTTTCTTGGCGGCAGAGGCGCGGCGGCCATAGCAGCAGCAGCAGCGGAGTTCCAACGGCGGCAAAACCTCCCTGCGACCCCTTCTCTCTCCACGCGCGTTCTGTTTCTCTCCCAGCGACAGATCTGGCGGCGTGAAACGGAGGCACGAACGGCCGCGATGGTGGCTGGGCTTGACGGCGACGACCCTTCCCGTGGCGGCTCTGGGTAGAATGGCGCGTCTTCCCTCTGTTTGCAAACCTCCATGGACGGCAACGATGAAGACCTCAACGGTGACGACGGCGACACGAGACGGTGACGCCTCCTTCTCCTTGCACGACTCTCTCTCCCTCGGTTCTGGCCTTCCTCACGATGACACCACGGCGGCGACGGTGGCAGTGATGCCCACCGGTGCCACCTCCCTTCCTTCCTCTTCTCTTCCCTCTCCGGTTCTCCCCCTCTTCTCTTTTCCCTTTCTGTTCTTTTGTTCTGCTGTTGGAAGGGGGTAAGGGTGGCTAGGGTTTTGGTGAGTGTGTGAGGGAGTGTGTTATGTCAGAGTTAGGGTTAGAATTTTGGTTTGGAAAAAATAAGAGAAGGGTATTATAGGGATTTTACAGCATAGCTCAGTGTCAGGGAAGTGAAGATGTGCCAGGCTTCAAAGTTTAAAGTATTATACTTTAAGGAAACATATATTTTTTTTTATTTTTTATTTTTACAATTTGAACTCAATAAGTATATTCAAATATATTGGGTGCTTGTTTCATAATACTAGAGTGAGGGAACCTACTTTGATCGTTCGTTTGTATGACTATTGAAAATCAAATTTCATAAAAAAATAATATTATATAATATTTTATCAGGATCTTTCAACGTTGTACATGTTTGCTATAGCTTTTATGAATGCATTTTGACATGGATGGTTTGTTGTGTACAATCTTTTCTTACACTTAGATTCAGTGTTTTTGAGGAGTGGCCAAGAGGATGTGTCACAGTTACATCATAATCTCCATGATGCAGTGAAAAATGTATAAATCCAGTGCTGTCTGCTATGGCTTTCTGAGGCTCAGTTTGCCACTCACTGATGAGCTTGTCCACAACGTCACCGGCCGGAGTATTCTGAAAATTCTCATCAGTGAGAGCCATGTCCTTGAAACCTGCAGCTATTGCCGGACCGACAAACATGATGATCCCTTCAACAGAAGGATGAGAGTATTCTTCTCTTAGAATTTCTTCCAAGTGCTCTGCCTGCTTCCCATCAAAAAATCAAGAATGAGAATACAATTTGGTGTCTTATCATTAAGTCATAAGCTATAGTTAATTAAAGTAGTACAATTTTATTCTAAAATTCTAAGAAGATAGTCTGTATCGAATTCTAAGGACAACACTGATCAAATTAACATGTTTTCATATCTTAAACATTAGAAATACCTGATTTGGATCTGAATCCACACTCACTTCTGTGAGCCATATTGGAAGTGAAGTAGTATCAAAAGCATCAAGAGAAGCTCTCATGTAAGTAAGATTTGGCTGGCCAGCAGTGAAATGGCCTTGCAGCCCTATTGCTGCTGATATTCCTTCATTTCCTGGAAATGACCGAATCTTCGTCATTTTCGCAATATAATTGGCTGGGCTGGGAGCTCTATCACCACTATATTCAATAGTGTTATACTCATTCGTGAACAATAATGGTTTTGGATCAAGCTGGTAAGTTTTAGAAAAATACTCTGCAGAAGCATTTTTACCAAGATTGTCCTCAAAGAAGCTGAAGTGGAGATTCTCATTCACCACATCCCATGCAATGAGTTCACCTTCATGCCTTGAAACCACAGAATTTATTCTTGTTTCTACTGCTTCCCTTAACTCATCAGAAGATAAGGACTTGACCCATTTAGGCTGCATGTTTCATTGTCCCAGAAAATGTTGTGGCCTTTGACACTAATGTCATTCTCTTTGGTGAAATCCATCAGGGCATCTGCTATGGTGTAGTTCTCTTGGCCTTGAATTTCCTCTGTGCTATACCACTTCATGGCATTGGCGAAAGTTGTATATTTGAATCTCGATGCAAACTAGTTCTGGTAATCGCTGCTTGTGAGGATATGGAAGTTCATTCCACATCCAAATGGGAAAACAGACTTTTTTTTGGTTTGATGGTGACACTTGCTCCTTCTAATGTTGTTTCATTTGTATGTATTATTTGGAACCTCACCTTGCTCTTACGTACCTACAAGTTTAATTCAAAGACTTAGTCTTGATGGAAGTAGAACAGAAGCATAAACTTTCATGCTTGGTATGCACACTTTTAACTAAAAAAATTAGAAGGGTATGCACTTGCTTACCGTCTCAATGCTTTCATCTTGATGTGATCTCCATTGCTCTTTGGTAAATGGTTGCAAGGAAACACTATCAGCCCATATTTCCAGCTTTGAGTTCTTGGTCTGCATGGTTGAATCAATTTCACTTCACAAAATTTGAAAGATATCTAAATAAAAGAAAACCAGAACCATTTGAGAATTTGACTATTTTTTTCATGCTCTTAAAGCTGAGAAACATGCAGGTATTAAGTCTAGAAAGTATTTCACTTCACCTCAAAAAAAATCTCAGCAGGGCTTGAGTAGTTGGTAAGTATGCCACCTTTTAGCAGAGTCCAGCATCCATGCTTTGCTACCACGTGGCCTCCTCGAATCAGCTCAGTTGCATTCGTTTTAAATATAACTGATACAGTGTCACTTCCTTCACTGAGCTGAAACCAAGCTGAATATGGAAATAAAGTCACAAACTTCTGGTTGAAACAGAACTCATGATACTAGAGATAATAACAAGTCTAGAACATAGATTGTATGTATGAGAATGCTGTCTTCAAAGTTCAAAGTCTAAGTTACCAGTAAAGTTGTATAGCATTCCTTTCTTAAGTTGGACCTTCTGGGAGAAACTATCTGATGGTTGAGTCCTGTTTCCCACAACAATGAATCTATTGCCTGCATTGGATATTCGTTCCTCGATAGAACCATTTTCGAATACTGTCCAACCATCTATGCTGTGATCAAATCCTGGATTTATTATAATGCCTCCACCATACTGTGCTCTTGGTGTTTCTGCCACACACTGCTTCATCAAGGCATTGTCAACAACCGCTATGTATCAATGGTTTATAGAAACTATCACATAAATGGTTTAAGTACTTGTCTGGTTTAAGTTATATTTTTAAATTATCATGTATTCTTGAACCTCAGAAGCAAATGGTGAACATATACAAATATGTAGCAGCTTATGAAAAACACTTTGTAGTATTCTACTCTCCATTATTTTAGAAAATGATTCTTATTCATGAGACTTTATGTATTCTTGCCTCAGTAGTAGCAGAATAATCATAAGGTAAGGAATGGACACCAAGTCCTGCATTTATTCCTAGATATATTAGTTAGTTATATATTGTGAACAA
>NC_029793.2:144885813-144886406 GCF_000816755.2 Arachis ipaensis | reverse complement strand
AAGCAAAGAGGTGCTAAAGAATAACTTGGAGTCTTCTGCAGTAGTCTTCATCTTTTCACTTCTCAATAAAGCCTTCTCTTAATAAAATTTGCAGTGGCATCTGAAGAGGAATGCACATCCTTTATGGGAATAAAGAACACTGTTAAAATGTTAATCAAGCTATTGCATACGGCAAGAGCATGAATTTGGTGAGTTACAACTCATATTTGGCAATGAAAAATATACCTCAAATATATAGGCAGGAAGTGTTTGGTGAGTGGCAGTGTATTAATGGAGTTTGATAGAGAAGCATGCACTAAATTCATGATAATGTGATTGATGATGATAGCTATTAGCTAAGCTTTGATGGAATACATATACTCTTGTCTGAGTGAAATGTAAATCCACTCAACCAGCACAATATTCATTGTGCCATGGCCATACATGTTTCTTAGGCTTCATTTGTTTTTTTGGACTGAAACTAAAATTGAAGGATTAAAACTCATGTGTTTCTTAGGTTTCATTTGTTTGGTGATTATAAATTGGAACTAAATTTTTAGTTTTAGACTTTTTGTGACATAAAATCTTAGTCTCTTTATTATCTTATTTCTTTT
>NC_029793.2:144885357-144885751 GCF_000816755.2 Arachis ipaensis | reverse complement strand
ATCTTATTAAAGAATTTGAAAGATAAAATAAAAACTCTCAAAGGTTGATGACATAAAAAAATCTAAGTTTATTATTAACTTATATTTATTACCCAAGTGAATTTTTTTTCCTAATTTTAAAATATTTCTTGTTAATTTCGATGGATCAAATTTGTATCTCTCATGACATTTAACTTAAAAACATGAGTTAAGATATTTTTTCTCAACAATAAAATTTCATATTAACTTAGAGAGTATAACTGTGTGTTCTATGTGATGTGCAAAACCAAAGTTTATCATTAATTTTACCTAATATAGAGATAATTATAGACAAAAAATATTAGATGCATTAATTTGTTATGAATAGTTTTCTTGTATATTTTTTATTTTAATATTAAAAAGAATTCATAAAAAA
>NC_029793.2:144872260-144885282 GCF_000816755.2 Arachis ipaensis | reverse complement strand
TTAGTGAGGATAGTAAATTTAAGGTGGAAACTCAGGTGCAGTCGACTTCATGTGAAGTTGATAGCTGAGAATCGTTAGATGGTTTGACTAATTTGACTAAATTTTTATTTAACGGTTCTCAGCTATTAACTTCACGTGAAGTTGACTACAGCTTAGTTTTCACCTAAATTTAACCTTATTTTCATGACACATACGAACAAGATGAAAGATGAGGATCGTGCGGCTGGTGTGTAATGTTGAAAGAGGCATTGGGTAGAATCCGCCGCATGTGAGAATGGATAGCATGAAGTGGCACACAAAGAGAAGCTTAGCCCTAAAACTAAAACTAGCTCAGGATCGTTGAACACTACAAAATCTCATGTCTCGTCGAGACTCTGATTCGAAGCGCCACCATTCTAAGTTCGATTCAGAATCCAGGTATGCTAACGCATTATCCTTAATTCAGGTTCCTAATCGCTCTTTTTCTTAATGTCTACTTTTATATTTTGTAATCGCATCATTTTCTGTTCAAACTAGGGTTAGTTTAAATTCACTCTGGTATCATGTTTGGATTAGCATAGTTTACGATCAAATGCTTATTCTCAGAAATTTTGGAAAGTTTAACGAAAAACACAAAGACGCTTTTTAAAAAAAAAATTATATCTGTAAAATTCAAGCAAAGGCGCTGGTAAAAGTGAGATGATGTGTGATGCTATTTTTAGTCCCAAGAGATATAGAAGGGATGGAAGACAAGAAAGAGAAAGAGAGAGGGAGAGAGAGAAGGACAGAGTAGCAACAAATGGAGGAGACCATACGGATCGGGACCAAAGACCCAATTTGCCAAATCGTTCTAAGGAAGTTAACAAAGATGTTGCTGACAAGAAATCAAATGATCATAATGAACCATCCAAGCATTCATCTGATCCTACTCAACCTCCAAGATCCCACTCTTATTATCAGGTGTAGTAAAAGCTACAAAGTAATTGTTTTTTAGTTTTTTTATTATTATTATTATTCTAGAATTGAGTAAATGTAGGAGCATTGCTTGTTTACATGTGAACTAAGTTGTTCCAGTAGACCTGTATCATATAAATGTTAACAACGGTCGTGACTGAATTCTGGTTTTAGGATACTAATAGTTTGTACTTGCCTAGTTGACCGTCCAAGCTGTATAAAAGCGATTCCTCTCCTAGAATTGCTGAAAATTGTTCTCACAGACGTTGATTTGTAAGAAGTTGCATATTCATCATCTTGGGCTGAAAGCAATGCCTTAATGATCATTTTCAAGATGACCTGGAAATTGTTTTTCAGCTGCGGATTTAAAATCATTTTACATGCTTGATTGTTTATTCAGTTTATCCAAACTATTTTTCGGGTGTGATGTAGCGGGATTCTTGTTCAGCCCCATGCTTTCAAGTGCCCTCTCATGTAACCATCTTAGGCTTGCCTATGCATGTTTTATAACAGCATGATGAACGTGGTAATGCTGGGCAGGTTGGTCGAAATGCTGATCGTAGGGAAGCTGGTGGTGAGTTTCCGTCCTTCTTTAAATACTTTTGGATATATATTAACCGTTTGGTTTGTTGTGTATGGATATTGACACCAGATATTCATGCAGGAAAAATCTCTTCTCAAAACAGAGAGTATAATGAAAAGGTGGAGACAGGTCATAGTAGAGAGCCAAGAGATGAGAAATCACATACTAAATTGGATGACAGTTTCCAGCGACGGGGTGGTTTTTCTGAGAGGAAAGATGAGCAACCTACTACTACGAGGAGAAGGCCAGCATTTAGGGAGAAGAAGATTCCAGTGGATTCAGGAGAAGTTAATCCAGCAACAAGGATGGTGGTAAAGGCTATCCATACTGACCAGTCTTCAGAAAGGAATGAAAGGAAGGAAGAAAAAAGCAGCAACCCTAACCATATGGATAGACCTGAGAAGCAAAATGCAGATGACAGATTACCAAACAGGACTGAAGCTAGGAGGGATGGCTTTTCATCAAGAGTTAGGTATGGGGCCAATGGAGGCAATGGTAATTACAGGGGAAGAGATAGATTCCATGGAAGACAGGGTTATCAACCAGCCAAGACCCGAGCAGAGAAGTGGAAACACGATTTGTATCAAGAGGTTAATAAGGACCCTACGCCAAAGAACGATGATGACCAGATTGCAAAGCTGGAAGCACTCTTGGCTTCATGATATCTGAAAAAATAGCCAGTATTTGATAAGCTGTAATGATTGTTTTCTTGGAAATCATAGTTTATTTCGTGTTTTGTCGAACAATGTCAAAAGATGACTTTGCAACATTTGCTGATTACGTTTTATAAATTACATGTTGAGAGTTTAGTCCTTTTGGTGAATTTTATGCATGTCTGTTAAAGTTTACTAACCCAGGAGAGTATGCCACCAACTAAGAAGTATTTAGTAAGCCAGTAAAGGTATCGGAAGTTTTATAGTAGAACCAAACCATTAATGAAACGGCTATTTTCCATCTTTGAATTTTTTATTCCTACCAACCTAGAGAACTTTCATTGTTGAATAGTATTTCACTTTTAACTTTTTATTTTTTATTCTTGACAATATGAAAACTGAAAAGAAAGTTCTTTTATTTCACCAGTAAATGAGGTATTCAGAGTAACTAATCAATTTATATCTGGGAATCAAAAAGGAGTTAAATAAATAATGAATCCAAAGCTAGTCGTGTTCATTACAGTTGATACTCTAAGAATCAGTCTTCAAGAGCAGATGTATACACAATTAGATGACAAATAATGATACTCACCCATCATCTTAAACAAATGAATTATGTAAATACCAGAAAAGGAGATAAACAATAATATCTAAAAGTGGCTGGGATAAGATAAATAAAAAATATTGAACATCTTCCATTTTGCATCAATTAGACTTTTGCAGCAAAAGATTTAGCACTAGTTGTGGCAGCATTTGGAGGAGGAGGAGCAACAGCGAAAGGGCCTCTGGGACTGACCAAGAAGCTATCAACACCTTCAGCTGTAGTATTATTGTTGGGAGGGTGAGACTCAGACCTTGTTCTCCTGTGAGATGATCCAGTGAAGGAGTCTGACCCCAAGAGCAAATGGTAGCTCCGGTTTGAGCTCTCGGAATGGGACAAGCTCCTCTTCATTCCATGGTGGTGGTGGTGGTGATCATGATGGTGATTATTTTGGTGCTTCTTTATCGCTTGATAAAGATATGGAATCAAACCTTCCATTCTTTCCCTCACAAGTCACAACTAATAACAGCCTTTGACAATCTTGAACAGCAGATGAATTTTTGTTCTTTAATTTGGTTTGTATTGCTGAAGGTTTCTAAGGAGGAAATGTATTTATACTGCAACAAAATTGGTGTGCTATGAAAGGTACTAAGAAATTTCCACCAGTGCCACAAATGAATGGGATGGAATAATTTCATTGACTTGTAAGGTCACTTTGACATTAGAATATAGTCATTAATAACGTGTGATATTTTATTATTAGTTAGAGAAGTAAAAGATTAATGCATGTATGGTGTTTTTAAACAATTTTGCTTGCAATAAAGGGAAAAGTTGGTAAGGCTTTGAATAATTTAACTCGGCAATTGGAAATGGAACTGCAATGCTCGAGTATGATAACTCTGACTTTGACTTTTGCTTCGCTTGTCATGTGTTCTTTGTATCTTATATAATAATGATATGGTGGCAACTGCTTCAATAAAGATGTCAAAAATATTTTCTTATGATAATTTTTGTTTAAAAAGTATAACTTTTTCATTTAGTCACACTTTAAATAAATATAACATTTTTATAATATATAAAAATTAAACTCTACAACTTATTATTCAATAGTCAAAATAAAATATTTTCACATGATAAAAATTATAAAATTTTTATTAGAGTAGTCACCTAATAATATATGGATGGATATGGTCTTATCTGGATATAGTTTTGACCAATAGGGATTAGATATTCCTTGCTTCGGCGGCTGTGTTATTGCGCGTAGTGAATACTGAATATCCACAGGACTTTGTTTTTTTCTTATAATTCATGGAACCACAAAATTAGTGATTGTGTGAATTCATTCATCAATTCAGTGACATCCATTATCCATATGGAACTAATTAATTAGTGAATTTAATGACAGCATTATGGTATAGTTAACATTTGTCAACGAATGGAAACACGAATAACACCCGGTTAGATGTGCACTAAACTGACCAAAAGATTTAGAAATATAGAAATTTAATAGTAGTATGTTTTGATTTTTAAATTTAACCATCAAGCTGGAGTAGCTCAGTTGGTTAGAGCGTGTGGCTGTTAACCACAAGGTCGAAGGTTCAAGCCCTTCTTCTAGCGATTATGTTTATCTATTTTTCTAGTAATTAGTTTTGTATCAACTTATTTTATATAAATATAAATATTTAATATCATATCAAATACATCAAAATATCTGAATATTTTGTTTAGGTATCAAAGTAAAAGTGAACTAAACACAAAAAAAATTTCTATTGTACTTATCAAAATGTAATTAAACTCATCACTTCCATAATAATGGATAGATAGTGTTATTATGTTATGGCTATTTCCCAGCAGAGGTATCACTGAGACATGAAGTGTTCTCCATCCACAATCTCTGAAAGCTTAAAATCAATGTTATGTGTGACTTGGTTATCACTGGAAGAACCAACCACAATAGTGTTCTGTCCAGTGATCAGATTTCTCTTACCATCATCATCCACTACTGATAATTCTTCACATAAATCTATTTTCACCGTTACAAATTCTGTCATCCCAACCTTAACTTGCACCCTTTCAAATCCTATCAGCTGCATAATTGGAGCACCAGGCACAGGCTCGGTCATTGCTGGCTTCCAAAACACTAGCACCACATGAGATCCATCAAAGGGTCCATTGTTCTTCACACCAATCACAAGCAAGAATGTTAAGTCAAGGCAACTTATGGTGGAAACATCAATTGCTTGAACATCGGTGAGGAACTCAAGTTTTGAATGAATGGATGATGAGTTCTTGATCACTATGGTGTTGGGAGCTGATGCTACATAGGTGGTGAATGTGGAGTAACTTAATCCATGTCCGAATTCATAGAGAGTGCTTCCATTGTAGAACCTGTAGGTTCTTCCAGGGTAGTTCCTGCTTCTATTGGCTCTCATGTTCATGTCAGTCATTGGTACTTGATCAACATAAGATTCTGGGTACCATGTATAAGGGGACCTACCACCTTAAAAATAATATAAATACTTCAAAGTTAGTTTCTTTCTAAAGCTTGGTTGACATAATCTATGGTCTAATGACAGAAAAAACATTACCTGGGTTGTAGTCTCCAAATATTACTTGAGCTATGGCATCTCCACCAGCTTGACCAGGATATCCAACCCATAATATTCCTCCTACGTTGCTGACACTCTTAGTGAAAGAAATATCAACTGGGCCAGCTGCCATGATCACCAAAATCAATGTTCCTTTTGTAGCTTGAGCAACATCCTTAACAAGCTTCTCTTGAAATCCAGGTAGTGTCAAGTTCTCTCTGTCAAGGCCTTCTGCTTCAATGGACTGGTCTAATCCCACAACCACCACAACTGCATCAGCACCTGATGCTGCCTTAGTTGCTGCTCCGAAAAGGCTCTGAGTGCTGCACTTAACATTGCTGCAGCCAGGTGCATAACTCACAGAAGAAATGTACTTCTCTAGTCCTTGCAATGGACTAGTGTAGCGGCAAGGTATTCCAGCATAGTTGCTAATCATAACTGTGGTTGCATTGGCATTTGGACCAATCACAGCCAGTTTCTTTATCTTGGTTTTTGATAAGGGAAGAGATCCACTATTTTCAAGCAAAACTATTCCTTGCTTTGCAGCATCTAAGGCTAATTGCTGATTCTCTTGAGTGCATACATCAGATGGTCCAAGATTTGCAAATGGAAGTGATTTGGGGTCATCAAAGAAGCCTAATCTCATTAGAACTATGTAATTGTACACCAGTGCTTGGTCTACAACAGATACATCTACCTTCTCCAACTTCACTGCATTTGGCGTGTATTTTTTTAGAAAGTCCCCACAATTCATATTTAAACCTGCATGTTAATGGTATGGTTTTTCTTCCTTGTCAGAAAAATTGTAGAATCTTTTTGTTGGTGTTAACATGAGTGATGATATTTACCTGCTTTCAGTGCAAGAGCCACAGCATCTTCAGGTGTTGCAGTGTAGTGAATTGCATCATAATATACTTCAATTGAATCACAATCTGAAACAATATATCTGCATGTAAAGTACAACATCAGTGAGCTAAGCTTCACTTCATTGTCTCATATAAAAACTAAAAAGAAAAGAATTGAAAATAACTGCATTTTATTTCATAAATGACAAACCCGTCTAAACCCCATTGGCCTCTTACTACCCCTTTGAGCAGGTTTGGATCAGCACAAGTGGGAACTCCATTGACCCTATTGTAAGAACACATGACACTACTAACATGACCTTCCACCACACAGCTCTTAAATGGAGGCTGATACGTGTCCTCCAAGTCTTGCTTTGTCACCTGAAATATACAATCAATTTATACATTACAATCTTCATATGATAATGATCATGCACTAAATTTGTAAATCTTTACCTTAGCATCAAAATGGAAGCGATCAATGCCTTTCCAGTTATCAAGATCATAAGCAGTGTAATGCTTACAACAACTTGAGACCTTAAGGCGATCAGCTTTGGAACTAGCTTCATCAGGCACTTCTTGTAATCCCTTGACATACTTGACAGCATATCTAGACACAACAAGAGGGTCCTCTCCGGGAGTTTCTTGGCCGCGACCCCACCTTGGATCGCGAAATACATTGACATTAGGACTCCAGAAAGTGAGACCAGCCAAGTCCACATTGTACATGGCTCTGGCCTCAGTAGACACAACTTGTCCCATGTTGTACCAAAGTGTTGCATTGAAGCTTGCAGCTGATAGAATCACTGCTGGGAAGCTTGTGGCACCAGGGACCCTTTTGTCAAAGCGTGTCCCTGGACCCAAGTTTGATACACCATGAAGTGCCTCTGACCACCATTCATATGCAGGGACACCTAGCCTTGACACACCGCTTGAAGGGTTCACTAATTGCTCTGCCTTTTCTTCAAGTGTTAGCCGTGAAACCAAGTCTTTGGCTCTAATCTCATATGTTAATGAAGTGTTACAAAATGGGAATTTGCTTCTTTGAGAAAAGCCTTTGTCACATGCATGCTTTTGGCTCCTAATTGGAACTACCACAACACAAAGGCAAAAAGATAATGACAACAATACTAGTTTATTCTTCATGGTCTTTATGGAATTTCTTTATGTTATGTTTGTGATCTCTCTGGTTTGATTTATATATAACAGATTATAGTGTGGTTGCAGGTTGCTTGTGGATTGAGATATATAATGATTATAGGATGCTTAAATGAAACAAAAGCAGCTTTGGTTCTTCCATTTATAGCATGGCACCACTAGCCACATGGTCCAGCACATATAAACTTACTAATATAAGTTTAGAGTTTATTTAATGATAACTGTTGATATATAACGTTACTAAATATGATAAGGTAATTAATTATAAGAAAGCCAGTGGGAGTGTGACACTGTTGGGAAATGGTGATGTGAGATGGATGGATGAAGGTGGCCTGGGAAGAGAAAGAGAAAGGGTAAGGGTGCCTTTGAAGACACATTAGCTCATAAAAGTGCACGCTACTATATGGAAAATGTAACACCATGAAAGACACTTATAAGTTTTATGCATGAAAATTATTATTGAGGCATTGTATATCTTTGATTACTCAACCATACCATGTAAAATTTGATATTTTGGCAGTACTTGGTTTCATAGTCCAACTCAACTCTCTGATATTGTGTCCTTAATTAATGAGAAAATTGTAAGGAGTATAGATAATTTTAGAAGGAATCTCGTTAGGGAGACAATGAAAAATCTTGACAATATGTACAATTGATTAGTTATTTAGCCCAATAGGGATAAATAATAAAAACTATTTCATAGATTATCTTAAATTCAAAAATTTTGATTCAGTTATTTCACATCAAATTTTAAATTTTAAATTTTTCAATTTTAAATTTCAAATTTTAAAAAATTTAATTAATTATTTTAAAAAAATAATCATTCAAAATTTTAATTTACCAAAACATTTCACTTCAATATCCTCTTCTTTTTCAACCGGCGGCCACCCCACCTTCATCAATAATCATCCCACTTCACTTTCGCTACTTGGCTTGCCACACATCACTCACCCTTAGTAAAAATAATCATCCACTTAAGAATAAAAATAATCATCTGCTTACTTAATGAATTGAACATCCAACATATTTTAATTATATATAACTAAACCCAATCAAGTCAAAATAATCATCTACATAAAATTTAAAATAAATATCCGCATACCTACTAAAATGACCATCCTAAATTAACTATTAAAATAGAAGAAGAAGGAGATGAATAAACAGAAAAAGCAACTATGATCCTCCAATAATTTAATTTTATTAAAAAAAAAATATAATTTGAACCATGAGTCTTATGATTTGATATAACCATAAAATGAAAATAAAAAAAAAATGTTTGAACAGATGAGGAGAAGACGACGACAGTAGGTGTGAGGGGGCCGTAACACCAATGCGACCGTGACCCGTCCAAACAGTCACGCCTTCAACTGGCTGATGAAGGAGGCAGGAGCCAGGCGGACGCGAGGCGCGCACACCGTGCAGGTTACTGACGCGGAGACAGACCGGCGCCGAAAGATGAGCGTGCGCAATGGGTGAGCGGTGCAGGACCGGGGCTGACCGAAGCAGCTGCTGCCAGCAGGGGGGAGACGCGCGAAGGAGGTTGGGCGCTGCAGTTCTGATCGACGTTAATGAAGGCTTCAGGTCACGCTGCGCCGCGGCGGTGGATGTTGAGGGCTACGGCGGCCGGTGTCTGTTGCAGCGCAACAGATGAGAGAGGATAGAGAGGAGAGAGAGGGTGAGGGAGATCGGTTGGAGGTGTTCGTGACTGTTTGGAATCCTTATACCTTATTTGCTTTATATTTAAAATTGGAAATAATTTTATAATTAATTAATTTAATTATCATTTAATGTTAATTTAAAAAATACCCTCATTGTCACATTGTAGACTAATTATATTGGCTCATCGTACTTCCTCCTTCGAAAGTTTCAATACTCGTTTAATCGGATGAGTGAGCTGATCACTCGATCAACTCGTTGGTTACGAAAATTCTTTGTTAACACTTGATATTGAGAGAACAATGTAGGGGTGACAACACCATCTAAACCCGCGGGTTCTTAGGATTTAGGTAATATCCGCCCCGAAATATATATAATATATGTAATATATGTAAAATAATTAGTAAAATAATTAATAATATTGTATCATATTTAAAATTTTACTTTAATTTATGTTATATATGTAATGGTGGTTATATAAATTTTGAAATTTATTTTAATAATTATAGGGACAAGTAGTGGCGGAGTGGGTACCCGTGGAGGCGCGTTATGGTTCAATTCTTTATTAACCACGAATAGAAACGAGACATATTTTATGCGAGTTATTATAGGGCGGAATAGAGTCGGATAGAAGAAAATCCGCCTCTACCCGCTCCTTTGCCACCCCTACAGCAATGTTTCTCTCTCACTCCATCCTGGTTATTTTGTTTTTGATAACATGACTGGGCCAAGGCCCAATTACCTCTTTTGTTATCAAATTCTCTCTTCTCTTACTATTTTGGTTGGACTCGTCAACTACATGTATTTGTAAAGTTTGGTTGATTCAAAAAACTTGATGGTCCAATCCATACCCAAAACGCTTATTAATCATTTTCCAATTTGAAGCCCCAAAGGTAGACGAAAACCACAAGAAAGAAAGAAAAAAAAGAGATCCACTTGTGAAGAAAAACTAAAGAAAGAAAAGGAATTCCTTTTCACATTAATACATTATCATCTAAATTCTTTTTTTGTTAAGAAATAAATATATTACTTTAAATTGTGGTACATTTACAATATGTCACTTTCAATATTTATAGAGTACTAAAAGGCCAAAAACATTATTTAATTTAATTCAGCTTTCTTATCTTCAATCCGGACAACCAATTTTCACATAGCTTACAGAGAAATCAATATCTGATGTTCACACACACACACAATTATACATTTTCCAATAAATTTAAGTTTTCTTATTTCTTTATAAATATGAGCCCTCACCCTAGCAGCCATGAGCCATGGATGATGGAAGCTGAACATCTCCATGATTCACGGTTGCCAGGAGAATCTTAGTATGATAAATCATAGTTTGTTAATTACAAATTTGTGTAGCAGCTTCTCATTTTGTTTTTAAGTATTGAGCAATTAAAATTTAAAGCGTTATTGTTGCCATCTTAATTGGTCCACGTGAGGTTTCTCCAAACACTTGTCAACTCGTGATTGGTTGGTACACGTTTTCATTTGAACCTACATATGATAATGCATTGAAATGCTAAAGAATAATATAATTATCCAGTGTTAGATTTCTTATTACTTTTTCAACTACATAAGATATTCAAAATAATAAATATTTATATATATTTTTATTATTATAAAAATCTTGCACGTGAAGAACACTTTATAATTAGGTAACTACTCAAATGAAGAGGCTAAAAACATTTTTTTATGAAGATTCTTGTATTAAAAATGTATTTTGTTTGTTTAGCCACACTTTAAAAAAAATAACATTTTTGTAACACATCAAAATCAAACCATACATTTTATCATCTAATGGTAAAAAAGAAGCATCTTCATATGAAGACAATAATAAAATCTTTATGGTAGTATCCACCTTATAATTATTATGGTTGAGCTTTTTTATAAAAAGACACAAAAAATATTATATACATAAAAAATTCACTTACTAAATTAATTATGATATATTTATATATAAATATGTGTATTATTTTATTTTTGTAATATATTTTATATTTCACATAAAAATTTAGTAAAAGTCATGTGAGGAATAATAGATATGGTTCAGTTAGTGATTTAGTTATACTTTATTATTATGTGTATGATTCAGTTTATTAATTATTATGGTTCACCTAATGTGCAGCTAACTATGCATATCTGTTTTATTCTCAGACAAACATCAACCCCCCGGATTAATGAGATTGATGCAGTGTATAGTCTATTGGATTCAATGAGATTGTACTTTCTACCTTGCAAATTATAATTTGAGAATTAAAAATATATTTGAACACAACCGAATCTTAGTTCTATTACTAGATCATTATTTTTTTAGTTAAAACTTAATTCATCCATCCTAAATTCCTAATTATACTTTCTTCATAAGTGTGTGTTTGTTTTTTTAGACTTGACAAGAAAGAAGCAAGTGTTAAGGTATTGATTTTTTTTGTAAGTCATTTGTTTTAGGAGAAAAAAATTAGTTATACAATATTTTAATATTTAAAATAAAATTCGAACCTTTAACCTTTTTATTAAAATATTATAAGATTACATGATAGAATTTTTGTAAAATAAAAATGTTTAATGAGCCAAGCTCAATATATTAATTCAAAGTAAATTGATTATTTATTGTGGGAGGAGGTTAAAAAAAAGTAGGGTGATTTTTTATCGAAAAGATGATAGCTTATGTATCTTTTTTAAGGAGGATACCAAAACTCTGATACCATGATAAAATTGTGAAAGAATAAGAAGAGAAGAAGAATATTATACTTTGTATTTTTTGATTGATTGAATTGAATTGTATTACAAAGATAAAACTAAATATATATATAAAGCATTGCCTACGAAAGATAAAGTAAAGATGAGATAAGATAAGAAAATAACATAAAGATAAGATAATAAATACTAAAATTATCATTGAATTTATGTATTCTGTTGGGTTGAATTTGTGGATAACGAGATTTTTTTATTATTGTCATGGGATAAGGTAGAAGAGTAATTTAATAAAGCGGATAGCAAATTCATGTTTGTATTAAAAATTAGTTATAAATTAAAAATATATATTTAATTATTTAAATATAAAATACATATTAAAATTAAATTAAATAACTTATATATTTATATTTATATTTAAATATAAAGTAATTGATTTTTTTTTTTCGCATGACATTTTTATACAAAAAATTAAGTGTATTCAATACCAATTATCTTATCGCCAATATATTTTCCTTCGTAATCATCTGTATTTGAGTATTGATTATTGTGTTTAGTCACTTTTGGTAATTCTATCTTATTCAACTTGAGAAACCGATTTACCAGGAACGCATTTCAATCCGGATAGATAATATTGTAAATCAACAAGACGGTTTATAATAATTTTTTTTTAATTAAAATTTTCTAAAATGAGTTTGAATTGGGCAAGAAGCTAAGGTTTTGATTTTTGAAGAGTCCAAATTAGTAAATTGCTTAATAGCTAAGAAGAGTAATATTTTGTCTCCGTGGACTCAACAGAGTGAGGAAAAAAATATAAATATAAATAAAAATTCACACAAAAGAAAAAGAAATCTTTGAGTTTTCCATTTCCAAGTCTCCAAAGTCTCCAAGTCTCTCTCTCTATAGATTGCGAGAGACTTCACAAATAACTTGTCCCTAACAAACAATCAAACCCTTCAAATCAAGCATGCAAAATTAACCAACACACCACAATTTCTCAGCTTTTTTTATTATTTTTTCCAGTCCCCTTCTCAAACAACTAAAAATTAAAAAGCAGCATCGACGATAATTTCCACTAGAGTTTCTTTTTTCCTTTTTTTTTTCTTATTTAATTTTAGCAGAAGCTGGGAATAAAGGTGCAATTTTTACACTCATCGAATCACAGAAGTAGTATCGCCATCCCAATTTAGAACTCGTAAAACCGAGTTTCGGATTCGTCTCTGGGTGCTCCCAAAAATATGAAGAAGCTTCGGAGATCAACGCTGGCGCTGTTTTTAGGGTTTCTGTTGCTGTCGGTGGCGCCGTCGTCAATGGGGAGATTCGTGGTGGAGAAGAATAGCTTGACGGTGACTTCGCCGGAGAAAATCA
>NC_029793.2:144860144-144872167 GCF_000816755.2 Arachis ipaensis | reverse complement strand
ATTTTAAAGGTTTTTTTTTTTTTTTAATTATTTAGTGTATTTTGTAAGATTTTGTAGCTAGGGTTTTGCTTTGTGGCAGAAGCTTTTTGATGCTTTGCATGTAGTTGAGCTGAAGTTGATTGTTTACACTGACTTGCTGTTTTGTTTGTGATGAATTTGGATTAAATCATCGGATGCTAGATATTATCTTTGAATCGATTGATAGCTGAAGTATTGAAGTATTCCGTGGTTTGTATTCTTAATGTTTTGTCCATTTGTTCCTTCCAGGTTGCTTTTTTGCTTTGAAGGTCTGGAATGCCCAGAAGGCTGGAGCTTCTGCTGTTCTTGTTGCGGATGATATTGATGAAAACTTGATAACTATGGACACACCTGAGGAGGATGGATCATCTGCAAAATACATAGAGAACATAACAATACCATCAGCTCTCATTGAAAAAAGTTTTGGTATAAAATTAAAGGATGCCATAAGTGGTGGTGATATGGTCAATGTAAATCTTGATTGGAGAGAGGCTGTTCCCCACCCAGATGACCGCGTGGAGTATGAGTTGTGGACCAACAGCAATGATGAATGCGGAGTTAAATGTGATATGTTGATGGAATTTGTGAAGGATTTTAAGGGTGCTGCACAGATACTTGAAAAAGGTGGTTATACTCAGTTTACACCCCATTATATAACTTGGTACTGTCCTCAGGCGTTCACATTAAGCAAACAGTGCAAGTCTCAGTGCATCAATCACGGAAGATATTGTGCTCCAGATCCTGAGCAGGACTTCAGCACTGGTTATGACGGGAAAGATGTGGTTATTGAAAACTTAAGGCAGCTTTGCGTTTTTAAGGTGGCAAATGAAACTAAAAAGCCTTGGGTGTGGTGGGACTATGTCACTGATTTTCAAATTAGATGTCCGATGAAGGAGAAAAAATACAATAAGGAGTGTGCTGATGCTGTCATTAAGTCACTTGGTCAGTGAATTGTTATTGCCTATGCTTTTATCCTGGCAGTTCATAGTAAAGTTTCCTAATATGATTATTCAATATCTGCAGGTCTTGATCTCAAAAAGATTGAGAAGTGCATGGGAGATCCTGATGCTGATTCTGACAATCCTGTTTTGAAGGAAGAGCAAGATGCACAGGTACAATTTTAATCAACTTATAGTACCACTTCATTCATTTTATCAGATGGTTATATAGATATTTAACAAACTAGTTTTATAGGTTGGAAAGGGTTCCAGAGGTGATGTCACCATATTGCCGACTCTTGTTGTCAATAATCGACAGTATCGAGGTTTGTACTGTATGTTTCTCATGGTTATATTTTGGATTGCAACTTCTTTGGTTATATAATTTTTTATCTCTGCTAAAATGTTATCCAGGAAAACTGGAAAAAGGGGCTGTCATGAAAGCTATATGCTCTGGGTTTGAAGAAACTACTGAACCAGGCGTCTGTTTGAGCAGTGGTAATGTTTACTTTCTGTGTTGCTGGAGGAATATATCTTGCATGCTTTTCAATACTGGATCCGGTTCTTTTTGAGTGACAAACTTTTGGTTGGCAGATGTGGAGACAAATGAGTGTTTGGATAACAACGGTGGTTGTTGGCGGGATAAAGCAGCTAACATCACTGCATGCAAGGTATTTTATATTTGAGTGGAAATATAAATATCTAATAGCATGTAATTCAGGTTCCAGTTTTCTATATTCCAAATTTACATATATGATTTTTGTTTTATCAGGATACATTCCGCGGCCGAGTATGCGAATGCCCCCTTGTGGATGGCGTGCAGTTCAAAGGAGATGGTTATACAACCTGTGAAGGTTGAAATGCTTTGTAGAAAACTTTTATTTTTGCATATATTCTGTATGGACTTTACTTTTAGGGGACAAAAGAAAAGGACAGTCAAAGATGTTTACTCTACTTTTTGCTTAGTTCTTGCTTTGTTGTGATGATCTTTTAGATTCAGAGCATCTGTGTTTTTTTTTAAACTTGCTTTTCACTTTCATTTAACTAGTTTTTTCCTGGTTTTACAGCCAGTGGACCTGGGCGGTGCAAGATAAATAATGGGGGTTGTTGGCATGATGCCCGTAATGGACACGCGTTTTCTGCTTGTTTGGTTAGTGGCTATCTTGTTACCCTCTAGCTCAGCTTATTCCATCTTCAAAAGATCCTTAACATGAGTTGAATTATGACATATCTTGTCAACTGCTTCATGAACAGGATGATGGACATGTTAAATGCCAGTGTCCTGCAGGGTTTAAGGGTGATGGTGTCAAAAACTGTGATGGTGAGACATGATTATATTCTTTATCTTGTTAGCTGTATTACAATTTGTATCATGCTTGATACCCGATGCACAATAACTTTCTTCCACTCCAGCTTGGCAAGTTGAATCCAAAACCCTGCTGAAACACAACCCAGCTGAAAATTTTCCAGATTGGTTTCATGATGAACCCCCTTTTTTGCACCCTTTAAGCTAGTTTTTGTGATTGCTTGACTAGTACATATTTCCAAAATGTTGGACAAACTCCTTGCTCCCTCTTCTGTTTGATTCTCCTTATGTTATACATTTTTAATTGACCTAGAAAAACTTATTGCTGGTCCAGTATGTGAAATGCTGACTAACGCGTGTAAACGGTGTAATGTATATACCATATTTAATTTCATCCATCATTGAAGTAGTTATGCAGTCTTCTTAATCATTTGGCTTAATATTATGAACTCGAGTATATACGGGAATGCTCTCATAATAACTGGAAAAGAAAGATGTATATCTAAATTTTTACACCATCATCTGTTTCATTCTTGCAGACATAGATGAATGCGGAGATAAGAAAGCTTGTCAGTGCCCTGAATGTACCTGCAAGAATACCTGGGGCAGCTATGACTGCAGTTGCAGTGGAGACCTTCTGTATATCAGGGACCATGATGCCTGCATAAGTGAGTTACATGCACTTTGTCGTTCTCTTCTTGCATATCAGTATAACTTTTGAATATGCTCGTCTTTTTTGTTTAATTCGCTGCTGGGTTTTCTGTAGGTAAAACTGCGAGTCAGGGAGGGAAGTCTGTTTGGGCTGCATTTTGGGTCATTTTACTTGGCTTGCTTCTAACTGCTGCTGGCGCATACCTAGTGTACAAATATAGAATAAGGGTAAGCTTTATCTGGCATTCCATCATGGTTATTTTCAGCTTCTATAAAGAAGCATGTGATGACTCCTCTTTAACCAATCTCTTCTTTTGCAGTCATACATGGATTCTGAAATCAGAGCCATCATGGCACAGTACATGCCCCTGGACAGCCAAGGGGAAGTAGTAAACCATGTCAACGATGAAAGAGCATGAAATGAAAAGAAAACACAGAACTTATGAGCCTCCCTAGTCTCTTGGGACATGATGATGATGCATGAAAGCTTGGTTGAGGTGTTGATGATTCGGCGCATTGAATTTAATAATAGAATGTATCATATTTGACACAATAAAAACACCTTGGGAATTACATAGTTGTCCTGCGTTTTTTTTATTTGGGATGCACCAAGTTGTGTACTTTAAAAGGATGATTTTAGTAGCAATTTAGTAGGGTGGACTTAAGTTATCTCACTAGATTTTAGGACTTGTTTATGCGACTTTTGTTCCACACTTTGTTATTGTATCTTATCGCGCTTTTACTACGAAATCTACGTACATTGCCAACAATGTTATTGCCGATCACTTCTTAGATGGTGATGCCTATGCTTATGAATAGGTTGATTGCTTCTTTAAAAGCAACCATGGAGCATGGTTCCATTGCCGACTAGGTTTTGTAGCTTTCTTCAATTTTGTTTATTCCCTCTCTTATCTATTTTGTCTTGCCAAATCTATTAACTTATACAATCATGTGTTATTTCCAGACTTATTTTAAAATTAACGACTCACAAGCCATTAGGGGGAAAAAGGGAAAAAGTTATATGATGCTCTATCTCAATCTAAAGGCGATTTAGATGTATGGTTGAACACTTCATTAAGTGTCGTACATTTTGGTTTGCTCATGTATAGAAAGACATTACGCCCTAGATACTAAATCTAAAGAGATATGTTATACTAGTTATTATCGCCTCTCTCTTAGATTGCATTTGGAAGAGATTGAAATTAAATTAAGTTTTTGTATTGTTTAGTATAAAGTGTATAGAACTTAGTTATATTTTAGTATTTATTTTATTTAAGATAAATATGGATATAAAAAAAATATTTATTAAAATATTCTTAGTTATTAAAAAAATGAACTTTCGGTTCCAATCTCAAAACAAACAGTATTAATATCAACTTAATTAACTTTAAAAAGCTTAATTAAGTTATTTTCATAACTTAGCCTAAGCAAAAAGAAGGAGTAATCGGATTGATACTTTAGTAATAAATGAAAGATTGGTAAGGAATCAAGCGGATCAAGATTGCTATCTGGGACTTTTACAAGAGCTTGTATCATCGGGAAGTAACGCTATTGATAGGTTTTTGGGATGGACTAGTTAATCAAATTCCGGAGGAGGAGGTTGCAGAATTGGAGAGGATGCCATCGGCTGATGAGATAGAGGATGCAGTATGGAATTGTGAGTCGTCTAAGGCTTCTGGTTGTGATGGATACAATATGAACTTCATTAAGAAGTGTTGGGGAGATATTAGGTCAGACTTCACTACAGCTATCATGGATTTCTTTCAGTTTGCTACCCTACCAAAGGATTCTAATGTCACATTGATAGTTTTGGCTCCAAATTTGTTGGAGTTAAGGATATTAAGGATTTTTGGCCGATTAGCATGGTAGGATGTGTGTATAAGGTCATATCAAATGTTATGGAGAACGAGGAGGATAATGTCAGGATTGGTTGGGGAGACTCAGAGTGCTTTTGTGAAGGGAAAGAAGATCCATGATAGGGCTTTGATTGCATGTAAAACTGTGCAGTGACTAAAGATGAAAAAGAAGAGCTCGGTGATAATTAAGCTGGATTTCCAAAATGCCTACGATAGAATAAGGCAAAGTTTTATGGATATTGTACTTCAAAAGATGAGATTTGGGCAAAAATGGAGAGGGTGGATTAAGGAATGTGTTTGCACGACATCAATGTCAATTCTGATAAATGGCTTGCTATCTAGATCGTTTAAGATGGAATGAGGCTTACGACAGAGTGATCCTCTTTCTCCATTCCTATTTGTTCTTGTTGTTGATGTCTTCCATAGGATGGTAGGAGAGGCAGTTAGAAATGGCAGGATTGCTTCTCTGTTGGTTGGGCGGAACAATGTTGCGTTATCTCACTTGCAATTCACGGACAATACCATACTATTATGCCCTCAGAAAGAGATGTCTATCAGGAACTACAAGTGACCCTTGCGGTGCTTTGAGCTGATGTCTGCCTTGAGCATTAATTTTGATAAATTTAATTTGATTCTGGTTAATTGTGAGCAGGAGTGATCACGAAAGATGTGTAGATTGCTAGGGTGTAAAGAAGTTTCGTTGCCAGTTAAATATATTAGTATTTCTTTGGGAGCGAATTTGAGGTTGGTCAATACTTGAAAACCAATAATAGATAAAGTGAAAGAGAAAATCATCTTGTGAAAAGCAAAAACGCTTAATAAAACTAGTAAACCGGTCCTTATCAAATCTGTGCTGAATAGTCTGCTAGTTGATTACCTCAGCTTATATAAGATGCACAGAGCAGTGGTAGAGAAGTTAATTTCCTTGTAGAGAAAGTTCTTATGGAGTAAGGAAGATAGCAATCAAGAGTTACCATTAGTGAGGTAGGATATTGTCCAAACCCTAAAAAAGTTAGAAAGTCTGAGAGTAGGTGATGTAATCATTCAGAATACAGCTCTCTTGTTCAAGTGGTGGTGGAAATTTTCAAAGAAAGATTGTCCATTATAAAAAAAAATTGTGTGCTCCTGTAATGATTTGAATCCAAATATTGTTCTCTCTTGTCAGCCTGTGCCAAAGAAAGGAGGCTCATGAAAGGATATATGCCAGTTATAGATAAAAGAGCAACAGGTAAGAGACAATATGATCAGAAGATTATCTTTGGAGGTAGGAGATGGTAGAAGAATTCGCTTTTCGAGAGATAATTGGCTACCCTGTGGTATGTTGAAGTTAGTCTTTCCAAGACTTTTCTTGGTTTCAAACCAAAGTGAATCAGTAATAGGACAATGTGAATTTTGGGATGAGTTAGAATAGATATGAAATTTTCAATGGAGAAGACAATTATTCCAATGAGAGTTGGAGTTAGTTAATCAATTCCATGGAGTCCTTCAGTCAATCATATTAACACATGGAAGAGAGGACCAATTAGTGTAAAAATTTGATAAATTAGGAGTTTATTCTACTACCTCCTTTGTGCAGATTTTGCAGGCTGAACTATTGCCGGAGGATATTACAAGTTACAGTTTTACTAGTTCTATTTGGAAGGGATTGGTTCCACCATGAATTGAGTTGTTCACCTAGTTTGTGTTAGTGGGCAGAGTCAATACTAAGGAGATATTAAGTAAATTTGACGTCATTGATCAAAATGATAGTATTTGTGTTTTATGTAAATAGTATACTGAGAATGATTACCACTTGTTTATTAATTGTGAGTTTATTTGGCAGGTATGGTGTGTTTGATTGTGTGCCTATGATAAACCATGGTGTATTTCAGGTTAAGCAACATTTTGAGAATTGGACAGGTGCACTTGTAAGAAAAGAAGAACGTAATAAGTGGTTGATTGGGTTTTTTCTAAAAAAGAATGATAGAATCTTCAGGAATCAAGAAACAGATGTTACGAAAACAGTCAACAAATCGATTAGGAGTTACAAAGAGTAAAATGATAATTGATCTTTTGGGTTGTTGATGATGTTGTCGGAGATAATTAAAAATTATTTTGTTCTATCTGTCTAATATTTTTATATTGATGCTTGACGTTGATGTGTTGAGCGTTTTGTTTAAAAAAAAAACTTTGAAAAGCTTAAATTGGTAATGAAGTGCTAATAGAAATCTTTTACTATTTTAAAGTTTCCCTTTTTTATATAAAAAAGGTGAAATATAATCTTTCACGGATAAATATTATTATGTTACTTAAGATTTCATATTTTTAATGCATTGAAAATGTTTTTAAAGCACAGTTTGCTTAAATTAAAAAATTTAATTTCTTTCTCTTTTAGAAAAAAATCAAGAGTAAATGTTATACAAAAAGTAAATTACACTATATAGTAGTATTATGAATTTATGACGCTTACGGTATGAAGAATAATTGAAGTTTTATCACTTATGACAGTAAATAATGGTGATTCATAGTTACATGTTAAGTGAAAATTTAAGTACAGTCGACTTTATATAAAGTTGATAATTAAGAGCCGTTAAATGATTTGACTGATTTGACTAAATTTTCATCTAATAATTCTCTGCTATTAACTTTTCACCGTACTGTACCTTAATTTTCACTTTTGAATAACGAAGCAGCGTGCGAAGCAAGGTACTTGTGGAATGGTGAGACTTGATACCATCGTTGACAACAAAAGTCAACCTCCGTCAACCCCCAAGCTTCCATGAAACTATGAAATTTGAAACCCACTCTGCTATCTCACTCACTCTCATTCCCAAACCCAAACGATGAAGCAACTTCACCTGCCTTCCGTCCAAACAATGATCTCCGCCGCAGCCTCCGCCGCAGCCACAACCATGCTGCTCCGTTCCCTGGCCCGCGACTACGTCCCCCGCGAGCTCCACCACTGGATTCACTTGAAGTTCTCGAAGCTGCTGTCGTCGCTCTTCTTCTCCTCTCAACCACCCTCGTCATCGAAGAGTACCATGGCCTCTCCCACAACCACCTCTTCAACGCCGCGCAGCTCTACCTCACTCCTCACACCTCTCCCAACTCCACTCGCTTCCGCGTCACCATGCCGAAAAAGGCCACCTCCATCTCCGTCTTCATGGAGCGCAACGACGAGATCGTTGACCTCTTCAACGGCGTCAAATTCACGTGGAAACTCGTCGCCAAACACATCCCTTCCACCTACATTCGAACCCCTGGCTCCAACCGCCACGACTACCCAACCCTCAAATCCGAGATCCGTTACTACGAGCTGCGGTTCCACGCTAGGCACAAGGACATGGTGTTCACGCAATACCTACCTCACGTGATGGAGAAGGCCAAGGAGGCGCGGCAAAATCAGAAGCCACTGAAGCTGTTCACGCTGAGTGACCAGCGCGTGATCGGCATTCGCGGCAGCGCGTGGCAGTCTGTGAATCTGGATCATCCGGCGACGTTCGATACTCTGGCGATGGATGAAGACGCCAAGAACGCAATCGTGGAGGATTTGGAGAGGTTCGTGGCGAGGAAAGATTTATATAGGAAGGTTGGGAAGGCGTGGAAGCGCGGTTACTTGCTGTATGGTCCACCTGGCACTGGCAAATCGAGCTTGATCGCCGCCATGGCTAATTACCTGAGATTTGATGTCTATGATCTGGAGCTGACTGATGTTAGGAGCAATTCCTTCCTTAGGAAGTTACTGATTTCCACTGCCAATAGATCCATTCTCGTTGTTGAAGACATTGATTGTTCTCTTGAGCTTCACAATAGGCTCACCAAGACTCCGAAACCACAAGGCCCTGCTCACGAATTTCACAATCAACAACCTCAGGTACAATCAGGAAAAAGACTAACTAATCATATCACATGTATATAAGATCTAAATTTGGGTATTGTGGTTGCATGATGCAGGTGACTTTATCAGGATTCTTGAATTTCATAGATGGGTTGTGGTCCAGCTGTGGGGACGAGAGGATCATATTATTCACCACGAATCGGAAGGACAAAATAGACCCTGCCCTTCTGCGTCCTGGCCGTATGGATGTCCACATTCACATGTCTTACTGCACCCCCTCTGGATTCAAGATGCTGGCATCCAATTACCTTGGGGAGGGGGTCGCCGCACATCCACTTTTTCCTCAAACTCTGGACCTTATGCAGACATCTAAAGTCACTCCTGCAGAGGTGGGAGAGCTCTTGCTCAAGAATGAGGACTCTCAGTCTGCACTGCAAAGTGTCATCCAACTCTTGTTGGACAAGAACAGGGGAGAAAATCATGAATGCAAGGCTGTACAAGGTGAATGCAGCCAAACTTTTGAAAACAAAAGCTTGGATTAGCTGAAAACAAATAGTATATAACTATATATTGTTCTGTTATTACATTGGAATTCATGTGGTTAACCAATACAATATCCAAGTTTGAGATTAAGCCAGAAAGCAAGCAATTTTCTTACATCGAACGAAAGAAAAGAATAAGCAAGAAAAGTAGAGTATCATGGATTCATGCTATATTAGTTCTCTTATAAGTTTTTGATGCCATTTTGGCTGATCACCATGTACTGAAACTTTCTTAGAATAATGAAAAAAAGGGAACATTACAAATGTCATTTTTTATTGCTATGCTATTTGGGTGTGGTAATATTGAAGTCTAGTCCAATGTTCATTCCATTGTAAGCAATTGGAGCGTACATCCAGAGATCATCAGAGCTCAAGAGCTGTCCAATTGAAAACAAAATATGGGGAAAAAAGTTGAGTCAATCTCTGTTTTTTCGTAAAAATTATGAAAATAGAACACATTTTTGCACCGAGATAAAATTTGTATTTATGCAGAATTAGGAGCAAGGATCCTCGAGCTATTACCTTAATTTGGAGCTGTAAAAATTTCACATATTGGACAGCCTCCTCGAGCATTGTGCTGATATCCACCTGCAATTTCATAAGGAAACAAACTTGAGAATTTTGGCATCTAAACTTAACCAATTTGTTTTATTTTGTTTTGACAATAGTTGGATTGCCACCAAGAAAGCTACCTTGGTTCCATTAGGCACTAAGTTTTGTAAGATTCTCAACCTTTCATTTATTCTTTCTCTTCTTCTCTGCACAATGTAACGTAGTTTAGAATATCTTCAAAAAATAATTAGGGAGGATATTTTGAGAAAAATGCACTTGGCATAGGGCATACTCTTGCATAGATGCTCTGTGGATCAGTAGCAGAACCTCTACTAGATCTAGATTTTCCATTTAACTGAAGACCTTTAGAATATTTCAGGCTCAAGCTCGAAGACTCTCCTTCATTTAGCTCACGACACGTGTCCAAGTCGTCTTCTGAGCAGGAACAGCTCAAGTTTTCCCCCTGACCAGGACATCTATCTTCTTCTTTAATGTTGCTAATGGAAGCAGATTTTGGTTTCTTTGTAGTCTTAACATTTTTCTTGTTCTTTAGTATCTACAGAATCAAAATATCATATCATGATGAGAAGTTGAGAACACCACCAAATCAAACAAGTTATGAGGTTAAAGACTTAAAGCAGTAATATGCAATGTTATAAAGCATAAGGCATGCTTTGTGTTTTCTACCTCATTTGAACTCCGAGACCTTTTTCTTGGCTTCTCCAGCTTGCTGGTTATATTCTCTTGGGCTGGTTCAGAAACTGGTTCACTTGGTACATTCTTATCAGCAATAACATCTACACCTAACTCTTTATCAGTATATGTGCTTAATGAGGGATCCACCAAGTTGGTTAATGGATCATTCAAGTTGTCACTATCTATAATTGGAAACATATTGTTAGAAGCATCTGCAGCATAAAATGAACTGCTATTGATGTCTGCATGACCATACCATAATGCAGATGGAATTCCTGCATTCCAATTTGCATGTAGCTGTTGTGTGTGTGAGCAGTTGCTAAGAAACTGGTTCATGAAATCAGCTTCCTCAGCTGTGTATGATCCACTAAGGGAACTCCATTCTGCATAAATTTCCTCACCAGGCTCCATTTTTTTCCTTGGGAAGCTTACTAATATGATATAATATGAGTTAGAAGTTGAAGTTTGTTCAATGCTTTAATGGGATCAATGCTTCTGCCTATTTATATAACCAAGAAGTCGAAATAAAATGCCTCTTTGCTCTTGGGTTGACTTAATCTAATATAAAAAGCTATAGTTTATACTTGCTAATAATTGGTCTCTGACAAAGTCCTACTATCACTTGATTTTTTAAAATAAATTAAAGAATTAAAAATACTTTTAGTTGAATTTTTAAGGTTTATTTCTTCTGCATCTTTATCTCCATAATTATCATCACTTCATAATTGTTACCATTTTATCTCCTTAATTATCATCACCTCATCTTTGTTACATACATAGTTTCTAGGATTCAATCTTACTTTTAGGGGAAGATACTATGTAATCTATAGTAATTTTTCTCTAATTCAAAATAGACTCTATATCTGATTTGTACCTATTTACAGATACTACTATATATACTACGAATTAGGCCTGAAAGTTGGACAGAAATGACAGAGAGAGAAGAGAAGAACAATATTAGTATTAAAGTATTTGTGAAGGAGGTTTAGGAGTTTTAGAAGGAGATAGAAAAAAGAGAAATACACCTGTTAATTGTGAGAACAAACGTGGGGGTGGCATTTAATATTTCATATTATAAGACAAGGTCGGCTTAATGAGAATTGAGATCGTGCCATTTATTAATACAGACATCATTATCTTCTAACTGGATTTTTGTCTCTTCCATATAGCTGTTAAACACTCACTCTCACACACACATTCCCTCCCAAGTTAGGTTTCTGTTTGGATTTTGAGGACACTGAGTGAAAGTCCTCAGTTTTTGAGATTAGCCCATCATTTTAATTTTAATGTTAATGCTGAGTTGTTTTAAGACTTAAGAGTCCAATAATCCAGATATATTAACAAAACTAATCAGTTGTTCTTTATACTATGTGACATTGGAATATATGGACCACATAACATTATATTCTTTGATAAGATTTCTTGGATGTTGTACATGTATACGTGTCGTGTGTGCATGTTTTCTAAGTTAAAGGTTAACATTGATTATAGAGAGATTCTTCCTTCTGTTAGATAAGGATTCCCCTTGCAAAGAAGATAATGTTTTGTATGCAGTATGTACTATCAAGTCATAATGTAATTCGTTAAATATGTTCTAAAAATATACAAATATTCATGTCACTACTTGAGATTAATGCATCTTGGCAT